>NC_039360.1:180053970-180283866 GCF_003573695.1 Papaver somniferum
AACTTCTTCTTGAATGCCTTGTCCTCATACTCTAACCTCTCAAAAGCTGGCTGATACTTCTCAGCTGAGTCTAACATAGTAAATGTCGAATTCCAACGGGTGTCTACATCTAGGACCAAACCCTTCTTGCATTCAATCTTCTCGTAAGTGACACAGTCCATAAATTTTTTCAATCTTGCAGGAGAACTCATACAATACTTCACTACTGCCCTTATTCTCTTAATTGAGATGTCATACTCCTTCATTCCATGCTTTACAACAAGGGCAAGGACGTGAGCAGCGCATCTCACTTGTAAGAAACCCTTCACTAAATCTGAATTCTTTCTGAGTACTTGGTTTTGCAGATATGTTATAGCTACATCGTTGGCAAAAACGTTATCTAAAGTTATAGTAAACACATTTTCGATCTCCCAATCTAACAAGCATGTTCCTATCATCCTACCAATAGTCTCACCGCTATGACCTATAATTTGGATGAAACTAATGATCTTCTTGTGCAACTTCCAGCTAGCATCTATCCAATGTGCTGTAATAACCATATATCCCAACTTCTGAAGTGAGCTCCATGTGTCAGTGGTGAGGCAAACTCTGACTTTATTAACCTTGAAATAATTCTTCAATCTCACTTTCTCGTACTCAAACAGTTCCATAACATCTCTCCGTACAGTGATACGAGATGGTATCTTGAATCTACTCTCAAGTACCTTGCAAAATTCTCGGAAACCTTCCCCCTCAACTATTCTAAAAGGCTGCTCATCCACTATGATGAATATAATCAATGCTTTTCTACACGAATCCTGACAAAAAGTTACAACAACTAACTTTTCATCTTCTCCCAGCCTAGCAGGTTCAAAAGAAAGAGTCGACTGACCAGAATCCTTAGGAATAAGATTCAGACACTTTCTTAAATGGTTATTCAAGGAGCCGGTCCCATGTGTAGAAGAGTCAGCTTTCATTTTCTGTTTACATTTCTTGCAAGTTACCATTATCGAAGGAGGAGGGTCCAGATCAACGTGATCCCAAACCCATGAAGTTTTCTTCCGCTTCTTAGAAGCTGGTGCAGTGACAGTGATGGTACCAGCATCGGAAACATTGGCAGCTGGTGCAGATGGAGCTTCACCAGCAGTTGGTACTTTTGCAACTGAACTAACTTCAGTAGAGGCGTTAGAAGATCTTGGAGGAGGATGTAGTGGTGGCAACAATGCATTTGAGTTAACGGAAGCCTGAATATAAACAAGGCAGAAATTCAAATCAGATAACATGTAAAAAAAGCATATCAAAGTGCATTCAAAGAAGATGATACACTTTATATGCAAAAAAACATATACAGATACTAATTATTTTCGAGTTGGATGGATGATAGATGATACACTTTATATGCACAAAGAAGTATTCTGTAATTAAGGAGTAGATAAATTCACTGGATGTCCTCTCAGCTAGAGCTAAAAGAACGAATTGACACAGTGGTACCAATCACTTGAACGAATTAGTAAAAGAAGACTGCAAATTTTAGAATCCTATTTTTCTAATTCTCGAGGAAAAATATCTTACTGGTGTTGATCCTGATTCCTCCATAGTTGAATCAAAGAAATCAACTTAATCCTGCAAAAAAACAAAACATGCAAAATCAAATCATTTTAGTAAACCCTAGATTAAATATAAATCATGTAAATCAAGTAACCCAAGTTACATAAATGATAAATATGATACCTCTTAAAAGAAATTAGATGTTCACTTGTTTATTTCGTCTGAAGAATGAAGATGATACCTTCTACTAGTGAACCCTAGATAACACTGACAGGTTACAATTACAAACTCATATGAACAGATTTCGCCTGAAAAGAAGGAGGAGGAGAAGGAGAAGAAGAAGAAGAATGAGGGGAGGGGATGATTAGATTCTACTAGAGTTTAGAGAATCGCAACCATGACATCTCAACTTTCTGTTCTATGAACTGAAGAGTGAAGAAGGAGGCGAAGATGTGAAGTGAAAATTAGGTCGACGAATGTATACTTGGGTTATAACTTAAGAAATATGAAGGGTGTGGATTGAATCTATCTGATATTAATCAACGGTCTATATTTATCGGTTTTCCAATGGTTTTTGGTTCGGTTTTCAGGCCAAACCAAAACCAAACCAATACTGTCGGTTTTTCAAAATTTTTTACCAAACCAATCCAAATCTAAATGGTTTGGTTCGGTTTCTTGCTTATTGGTCTGGTTCGGTCGGTTTCCAACGGTTAACCGACACCATGTTCAGCCCTAGTTGCTACGCAAATAATTTCTTTCCCGAAGGGCTACACCTCCTCAACGTTTGCACTATATAACGGGACATGGAGCGCTCGAGAACACGTCTCTCGATCCCTGGAGGAACTAGGAGAGCATGAACAAAACGAAATGATCCCAATTTACAGAGCCTTTCTCTGCGACTCCAGACTCTCTCAAAACTTCATGAAGCAGCCAAACGATCAGCGACTACTACACCTGCTTTGCTGAGCAAAGTCTACAAGGTTGAGGAACCTCGGAGCAGCCGATGCCTGATCAACAAACAATACAATGTCCAACCTTCCATGAACGTTATTGCTCAAGCAAAAGGAAAGATCCTTCTCAAACATGAGACATCCAACACCTCATCCTACAAAAGCATCAAGAAAGGATAATCAATCTCACACAAACCTCGATCCGGCATTAACGAACGGGAAGATGATCAGACATACTCAAACTTATCATGAAGCAGTGATCGAGTTACTAGAAGTATGGGTTCAAGATGGTGCAATCAAATCGCTGCTCATCATAGAAATCCAACTGAAGAAAAATGAAGAAACCCAGGTACTGTCACCTTCATAGATTCATCAATTCATCCAACAAGTAACTGCAATATTTTGAAGCAAATTTTCAAAGAGAAGGTTGATCCAAAATAGCTTCAACGAGGGACTGAAGAAGTACAAAAGAGTCATCTCCCAATCAGAAGCTTTACACTCTCTCTGAACAACCTATCAAAGAGGCGGTTTAATCCTGGTCAAACGTGAATTGCTCTATCTGTCGAAGGCACGAAGGAGAGACATGTTCACAACACTGAACACATCATGTCAAGAAGTCCATTCCGAAAATACTTCTTGTGCCTCCATCCACGGACCAAGAGGTGTACGAATGGGGAACTCTTACCACAATCAATCTCAGAAGAAACGAATTGGGAAGAATGTTGATCGATGATGCTGACACCGCCATCAACAACATTCCACTGAAAACCATCGGATCCACATGCATCAATCGACAAGAAGATACTCATGCTCCATCTCAATCAGAGACCTTGAAAGAGCGCTTGGAAATACTTATGGCTACATCATTCTCAAAGTGAACATAAGTTCAACCTGGACAGAAACCAAGTTTCACATAATCAGAAAGATCCAGGATATGACACGTCCTTCAGAAGAGCGTGGATCCACGCTGAAAAGATGGGTACTTACAAAGCGCCTTTGGTTACATATCTCTCCAACAAAGAAAGTTCTGATCCAGAAGATTTGATGGACACTCTAGCATCAGAGTACTTGGAGGAATTTCGAACTTTGACGATATTGAAGCAAGAACCTGCAAAAGATGCATATACATTCATCAAGAGGTTCCACACTCAGGCAAGTCTCATTCCTCCTGTGTCCACGTCATTTATTTCCTCACATGCTATGTAGCATGGGGACTTAATTTTGCTAGCAACTCTGCAAGACGTTATGAATGGTAACTTCACCTCATTAGTATTTTACCAAGTGGTTGAATCTGACATTTCTCTGAATCGATCACTGAGATGTTCATTGCTGAGATGATGTCCAAACATGGCAAAGAACACTTTGGGAGTTTCTACATAGCCTTGCAGGTTCGTCCATGTGTGCCACAAAATTAGAAAGCTCTGACGTCTGCACAACTGTTGAATCCCACTGTTACAACGAAAGGAATGATGAATCAACAGAAGATAGTCGGACCCAGACGATCAAACCTAAGACATACTCAAGGGGTATGAAGCTTCAACGCCCAAGCATCTAAGAAGCCTTCAAAATTTTACTCCCAATCAAAGAGTACACCTTCGATAATGGCTCCTCTGGCTTCAACACAAATATCTTGACACTGATTCAACACCAGCACGATCGGCACTACATTCGATAAGTCTTCATTATATCATTATAAGACTTCTGAAGCAGATGCAACATCATTCATGCATGAATGTCACCAACTCCTCCAATATACAATGGACAACTTGAGGTGATTCATGAAGCCTCATCAACGGGATTTCTCTATATCACAAGCCCCGCATGATTGAGAAACTTTCTCTCTTCACCAATCACATCCAGTATGAAGACTGCTGATGCTATCTACTACAACAATGTCGACTCACTGACAAAGCCAGTTCGTGGTAAAGTTATGCTTTCAGGAGCATTCATGTTGAACTCTCAGTACACCTTCATCTTACGGATGCTCAAATCATCAACTAGTTCGTAAATGTAAAAGGCTCACTGGATGAAGGAGCAAGGATTATATCTATAATCATGGTTCTAGCCTTGTCGGTTTTTGGAGAAACTTCAACCGCGGTATCAACATTAACAATAGTCTCTAGAGGAACACCATCCATGATCTCAGCATCGACAAGGATCTCTGGAGCATAATCATTCATGGTCTCAGCACCAACAACGGTCTCAGGAGAAACATCCTCAGGGCTTCATCAACTAATCATTCTCCAAAGTGTTACACATGAATCAGACTTCTCTAAGAACCAATGATTCATATCAAGATGTGCATACCTGATAACATGCTCACATGAAAGTCTTCCCAAAGCTGGCACGTCTTGTGGGCATAACCCGAAGTCTTCCACAAGATGTTCTCATCACCTCTACAATTGAGATACAACACACTCCAGGCCATGGGTTTGCAAAAACGTACCAATGGGTGAGGAATGAGAAAATTCTTCCTTGACAAAAGATGTTTGTCTATGTCTCTTGTACAACATACCAAAAGGGCGTATCAATCGGACATACGAGCTGAAAGATACAACCTTTACCGTCAGGTCTACGAAATCTGAAAGATTTGTACGGGATTACAAATTACAAATGTGCACGCTTCATTGGATGACCTATACAACTCCAAATTGAGTGATTCTTTTCCATGGGATAATTCAGTCTCTTAACTTCAAAAGTTTGGGTCTAGCATCGAATTCCGACGTCGTATGAGGTTTCTACAGCTTCCAGAGCATACAACGTGCAACCAGAGATTCGTGGACGGGAATCATAACTTCCACGGTCGATCGGTGTCCACCAGGTCTTTTCGCTAACTCCTTCATCAAGGTACCTCCAATTTTGACCACCTAGGTCTTTACATCAATTTTTCTACCAGGGTCCTCTATCTAGGTATTGACAGAAGAAAGGAAACCGAAAGAGAGAGATTTAACAAAATACTGGGGACTGACGGTCCACTGATCATGACGATCAGCTTCACAGTCCAAGACTCGTGGCACCAGACTCTCATGTGCTAATCATTCATCATAAAGGTAATTCTACCACCGGGACATGAAACCATGGTCATTACATCATCCCCTCTCGAGAGAAACCTCGGCTATAGTCCCGTGACCAGGGTTTCAGAAGTGATATTTCTACGACTGACAGAAGCAAGATGGTACTGCAAGCACCATGCTCATATATAAATCAAGGGGTCCTGATCCCAAACGAATCAATGACATTAAAATCCTTCATCAACCGTTCAAGACACAAGTGAATGGTCTAAAGACGCAACAAGAGTGTTTTACAACATGACGTCTGAGATAATTTTACACTGTCCTGTACAAACTGACGATCTGGGAGCAATTGGTGAAGAATCTAGGCATGGGTCATATACTATTCTCTTCGTATGGATGTCCTCTACAACGTCTCAAACTTTCATGATAATCCTATGAACGAGCAAAGAGATGTGGCTAAAACATGGAGCAACATGCCATCTGAAAAAGTTCTGAAGGTCTCCTAGAAGTTCACTATTTCGCCTTTTTCAGGCCCTAAACATGCTCAAACTTCAAAGATCTTCTTTGCTAAAGCTTGAAATTTCCTGGGCTTGAAGATACATATGCAAACCGCGAAAATCCGACTTCGGACGAAGATTCTACAGCGTTTCTAGTAAAATCTGAAGTCTGAAATTTTCCGGTGACGTATTTCGGCAAAGTTATCCATAAATTCACATGGATTTTCATTCATTCATTCACGAATCAGAGATATCATACTTATTTGAAGAAATTACAGGAGATATACTTACTAAGGGAGTCTTTAAATCATTTGAAGGCTCGACGATGCCAGAATCTCCGTTGACAACATCGTTATCTCCATTCGGTTCGGGATTTCGGGAATTCTCCATATTCCCATCTCCCAAAGAAGAGTGCGCTTCATCAACATGATTCTTATATACAATGATTTCTTCCTGGATTCATCAACAAAAATTATTATTATTTTATTCAAGGAGATGTCGCGATCACCTGCATGAAAGAGATATTTACATCGACTTCTTCATCAGTACTGGATTCCTGAATTGTTCGCCTGGGAACAAGTTGAAGACCGTCAATCGATGGATAAAAGGTATGAAAAGAAATAACAAAACCTTGGTCTCGTGACCCTAATTGCACGGGCAGGAAAAAGTCATGACACAAGGAGAGCTAACAATTCACCAAAGAAACGGCTGGGGACTGCACGTCATTTGCTAACATCCTGTAGTCCTTACTTCTGGGTGCTCCGCCCCGAAGACTTTCTTCCATTTCCGAGGAGTCTACATTGATCCGAAACCTCACTACATGATCATCCTGTGGTATAGTTGATGAAATAACCAGGAGTACAACTCAGTATGAAGGATCTCTCACCATCAGTCAGAGGTCCCAGAAGTACCATTTCTTGAAGTTACACCCGCGGAGATATCATCCCTGGAAACATCGTCTTTGAAAGTGTCATCATGGGAGTCAGTAATTCTTGCAAAGTGGCTGTGACAGATGCATAACATTCAACGCATCATTTATACAAAGCGCGGGATTCAACCAAGCAATGAATCATGGAATAAAGATGCTCACATCAGCGTCTGCAAAAATGGTAAATCTCAACTCTTACCTGTTTACGATTCCACTAACAATACATGAGTTAATACTTCAAATCTTGGTCGTTCCTTCAAACCTACTACGACGAGCAAAATTCTGACATGATTTTCACAAAACCGTGAACAACCTACGTAAATTTTACAATGTGAACATTCACTGGTTTCTCAAAATCTTGACAAACGTCCATTCTACGATTGTGAAAACTCACATATAGACATTCTTTCACCATGTATGGTTGTATAATTTCAACAA
Source organism: Papaver somniferum (assembly GCF_003573695.1). Lineage (NCBI taxonomy): Eukaryota > Viridiplantae > Streptophyta > Magnoliopsida > Ranunculales > Papaveraceae > Papaver > Papaver somniferum. Next base: position 180,061,325 of record NC_039360.1, read on the forward strand.
TTGTTCAAAATCAAAACATTGATTTTATAAAATATATTTTAACGTGAAACTCACGTGAATTTGAAAAATATATATATTTTGCTCCTTCAGGCGAGCATCCACCTTTGAAACGAGAGTTTATTCCACTTTGTGAGATCTCACATATTTTAAAAATAAAATTTTGTTTTTCGTGAAAGCTCATAGACAAAATTTTTATCATTAGACTCAGGTCTATTTTGTTGTTTCTTAAACTAACGAACGAACGAGCGTATGAGCTAAAACAGATTCCTTTCTTAGGCACGACCCGCGAATCCTAAACGACCAAGGAATCGTCGTCCAAACCAGCGGTTCAACACCAATTCATGGTCATCAAGTGATGCTCTAATCATGACATTGAAGCCTTCATCAAGTCGTGGTTTGCTCATGCTCTCTAAATCCGGTAACGTCTCAACTTACGACTAAGTTCAATTACTGGTATTATTATTTATGGCCGGAAAATCACCATTTAATGCTGACTGAGGAACACAGCTTTCCTCAGTAAGCAGGGGACTTAATGTAGATGGTGTATTTTTGACAAGGGATAAAATCATAAACTCATAATTATACGAAGCTCTGATCCAGCAATCAGACGTGAGTATTGAGACACGGGTCTCTCATCGAATTCTCAACGGAGATTAATTTCTCTCGGAGTACATGTAGATATGTAGTCTCACGACTGGACAACGACATATCTCATGAACACTGAACAATTTCAGTGATTATTACTATATAGTATCACGAGATGGACGGCTCCTAGACAGCTTGATCTGCTAGTATAGAGCGATAACGTCTTCAGGAACAAACAACAAGTTTACCCTGACTATACAAAGGATATGACTTATCGACAAGCTCATATCGGGATAATAAATGCTCCTAGATAGCTTGCTCTGCTAGTATAGAGCCACAAAGTTAATTATTCCTAATTAAGATTAATTCTGCCGTGACTTCAACTACTGAATTCCCAGAATAATCTATTATTGCTCCTATTCCATGGTCGAATCCACGACTGGTCCCATGGAATGGCAATAACAATTGCTCCTATTCCATGGTCGAATTCACGACCGGTCCCATGGAATGGCAATAAACAATTGTTTTGATTCTATGATCGAATCCACAGCTTGATCTCATAAAATAACAATAACTATATTATCTCATTACTCCGATTTCATGATCGAATCCACAACTGGTCTCATAAATGGTAATAGATAAACCTTAATTACTCTGATTCTATGGTCGAATCTACGATCCCATGGAATGGTAATGCTCACTTTATTATTCTGAATTCGTAGTCGAATCCTCAGCTGATCCTATGAATTAATAATAAACATCTTATTACTCAGTTTTGTGAATTATTCTCCACTGAATTCCACAATTAGTAATAAATAATCAACAACCGGGAGTTTGAGCTACCTCTAAGTAAGCCCCGATTCGAATGATGAAGGTGTATTCAACGATGATACACTAACAGTCACCGCACGAACGAGTATTTCAAAAATACAACAAAACGATGAACCTATGCAAAATAGAGAAGAAAATAGTAAATAATTAAAAATATTGACCAGGGTGCTGGGAGCACGGACACACGACCGACCGACCGACCGTGTCGTTGTCAATCCCACGCCAGTTTTATATTTTTAATGCATTTTTATTATTTTCCATGATTTGATGAAAATCCTCTCATTTTATCAAATCTCCTTCGTCTCGAGGAAACTCCTCGGTTTCATGGTACTTCCATAAATCCATAAAAAATAATATAAATTAAGGAAAGGAGTGTGGGGCGTGACCATTGGCCAACCGGCCATGCCTTGGTCCCAACCGGCCCCACACCCACGGTTCCTTATTATTTTATTATTATTATTATTATTTCTCTAATTTCATGAAAAAACTCCTTGATTTCATGGTATTTTTGCACAAATCATCAAATAATAATAAAATAATATTAATTATGAAAAACTTGTGGGACCGGGCCTTGGCCGGCCGGCCATTCCCTAGCTGGTCCCACACGCCCCTTTGTTTTATTATTTTATTATTAGTATTCCTTGAATTCATCAAATTCCTTGATTTTATGGTATTTCTCTCAAATTAGGAAAAATTCCCTCAAATCATCAAAAATACCTAAACAATATTAAAAAATTATGAAAACTCGTGGGACCGGGCCCAAGCCGGACGGTCATGCCTTCCACGGTCCCACACGCCCTTGTTTTTATTATTTTAATATTTTTTGCTTCCTTGAACTCATGAAAACTCCTTCAATTCATGGAAACTCCCTAAAATTCATCAAATTTCTCAAAATTCATGAATTTTTTCATAAAATCATCAAAATATTATAAAATTAAGGAAAAGGCACCACGGGACCGTGGTCACGACCGGACGACCATGCCTTGACCACGGCGGTCCCACGCCTCCTCATTCCTTATTTTATAATTATTTTTCATCATCTCATGGTGTTTTTCTCAGTTTCGTCGAAACCCTAATTTTGACATATTTTCTCGAATGGATGCTCAATTGCACGCCAGAAAATATCAAAATTCTCAGGACTGAGACGCGGACGCCTTGGGGACACGAGCACGCTATCTTGACCGACCAATATTGGCTCTTTGGCTCACGGAAGTCGGTCCCGTCAATTTTCACAAGTTTTGACCTAATTTGCACAATTGCTCGTATTAGGTCCAAAACTCTCCCAAACACTTTGGATTTTCATGAAGTGATCGTCAGGCGGTCACGGGACAACCCAGGTCCGGTTTCATGACTCCATGGTTGGTCCCTCGCCTCGTTATAATTAATTAGGTTTTCTCACCTAAGGCTCAGACGAGCATATTTGAATAAATGATTAAGCCAGCATTTAATCATTCTTCCACCAACAAATCGTCAACTCTTCAGGAGTTCTTCGTATTTGCTCACGTGAGCATATGGACACTACATGGTTGATCCACGGTCCCATGTAATCGCTCCCTCCTCCGTCCCATGGTTGAAATTCTGACGAACCATGAATTGATCATCAATTGATCAAATTAGGGTTTCTGAATCCAAGGATCATCATTCCAGATTCTAACCTTAATAGTTTTATGACGACCTCATGGTCATTAATTTTATTAATTATGCTCGGTTCAATGACCAGTATTCTAATTAATATTTTTGGTACGCTGCCAATAATCCATCAGACGAGCAACACATGCTCAGACGACCAAATATTCAACAATTCATCACATGAGAAACACTTGCTCAGATGATAAATATTTGTTCAAACCAAGGAATATTGGTTCAACAATCAATATTCAACGATCCATCGAATGAGAAATACTTGCTCACTTCATCGTAAGAACTATACCTCTGTCTCATGACATGTTCAATTCACGAGTTTCAGAACATCATGTTCAACTCAACGACTACGTGGACTCATCGTCCCATCAAACCACGAAGTCATCAATTGACTAACAAACCGCGAGACGTCAATCGTGTCACTTGGGGGGATATCACTTAGGGTTTTGGTATGGAGGTCTACGCCACGTGTGTTCAAACACACGATGGAATATGAGCAAATCGTGCAATCATTTGAAGGAATTCACGAGGTAGTGGGTGGAAAATCGACCAAGTATCCACACGTTGAGCAACTGGTTTCAAACACGATCTCCACTTCCCTACTCCTTGATTCCATCAACTGTCACACTTCATGGGGTCATGGTGTCTAAAATTCCAGCAATATAAATAAGTCTCTGAATCATGCTTGAAGGATCGACATCATCAGTATCATCAATCTCACGTCTCATCGACAACACAAGATCATCAACTCATCAATTGAGCAACTACTCTCAGTTGAGCAATTTCAATCATTTAGAGCTTATCATATTCAGAATTCACACATCTACAATCTTTGATTACCATTGATTCCACACATTTCCCAGCTTCCCTCCTACAGATCAACCTATCCTCTCTTGTGACCGAATTTACTCTGGAACGGTCATTGTCTTGATTTAGGCCGGAGTACTACAAATTGATCTCTCGAATCTAAAGCACCCCCTTTGCAGCGGTGCATCTGTGTGAGGTTTAACATTTCGCTTTGTTCGAGGAGTCTCCTCCGTACGGTCGTCTCCTCAATTCCTTAAAAACCAGCAAATCGTTTTTCCCCATCTACAACCATGCTGTAATGGTATTTCGTTAACTTGACCTACGGTTGATGTAAAAAAAAAGGTCCCTTTAATCGTCAATTCCAAGAGAGTTTTATGTTTTGTTTCAAGCCATATACATAATAAAATTATCCATATGCATCATTAAAAATCCAGCAACCAAATTATTTAATTAACCAATACTCCCTCCGTTTCACAAAGACAGTCCCTTTGACTTTCTCAAAATATTAAGGAGACCATATTATTGTACTTGACTGCCCTTAGTTACTTACCTATTTTATTTTAATAAAAATGCTAGCAATAAAGACAATCCAAAACTGTTGTGAGAATTATAAATACGAAATATAAAAGAATTTTTTTAAAGATATCGAATTTATGAAGTATAAACTTTATAAGGAATTTAATTTTTAGAGTTAAATATATATTTCCTTAAAAGGAATGAAGGATATATTTGTTTCCTCAATTATACTAATTTTTGTAAGATTTTAGATTGGGTCACGTTAAAAATAAATTTATGATTATAAAGAATTCAAGGGTATATTAGAGAGTTCATTGAAAAGTATGACTATAAACAGAAGCTGGACACAATTTTGAAAATGACGAAAAAGGAATAGAGGACGGTCTTTCAGAAACAGAGGGTGTACAATTTAGATTCTCTTTGCCAATAAATGTACTCCAGTCATTAATTAGTGGACAATCCTTGCGGTTAAATTAACAATCACGAGTATTCAAACAGAGTCTTTGTGGGATGTTAGTTCATTGCTTGATTACAACTTCTTTGACGGGAAGCATTTCATCCTATTTTGTACTATCTAGAATTGGAAAACTATTTTATGTTATATCGTGTGTTCTTTTAATGTCTCTAATATCATATATTAGTATTTGAGTGTGATTTTTCATTTAAGTATAAGGAGTTGGTGCCTGGGTTGGGTTGACCGCTTGATTCTTAACACAAGTATATGATTTCTGAAGAAAGATATATCAATGTATTTTCTTGATTACATCATCTTCGACGGGAAACACTTTATATTCTTTTCACTATTTTATATTAATATCGATTTTGAGTATCACTAATATCATATATCCATACAACTATACAGTGAGTGTGATTTTTCATTTAACTATAGAGACTTGGATCCTGGAAGAGAACTTGAGTTGGCTGGTCGCTTGATTCCTAACCCAAGTATATGATTCTTAAAAATATAGATCGGTGAATTTCCTTGATTACATCATCTTCGACGGGAAGCAATTCATATATATGCTTTGCAACATTTAGAGTTGAAAATCTATTTTATATTAACACTAAATGTAATTCTGACCAGTAGGAGTCATAAATAGGAAAAGAAAAAAAAATGATGAGAATTCATAGCCAATATAATTCAGATTCCATTTTCCAATAAAAAAACTCCAAATATTATTAATAGGCGATCCTTACGGTTAAAGCAACAATCACGGGTATTCAAACGGAGCCATAGTTGGATATTAGTGCGTTTTCTTGATTACAACTTCTTTGACTGGAAGCACTTCATTTGTTTTGCACTATTTAGAATTTTCAAGCTATTTTTGTGTTGTATATCGTGTGTTCTTTTAATGTCTCTAATATCAGGTATTGATACAACCATATAGTGAGTGCGATTTTTCACTTAACTATACGGACTTGGAGCCTGGAAGAGAACTAGAGTTGGCTGCTTGATTCCTAACGCAAGCTTATGATTCTTAAGAAAGATATATCAGTGCATTTTCTTGATTACTTCTTTGACGGGAAGCACTCTACATGCTTTGCGATATTTAAGGTTAGCAATTTATTTTATATTAAGATCGTGTTATTTTTAGTGTCTCTAATGTCAGATATCAGTACAACTGTAAAATATGTGTGATTTTTCATTCAACTACAAGAAGTTGGAGCCGGGAAAAACAATTGAGTTACCCGCTTGATTTTTTACGAAAGTATACGATTTCTGAAGAAAAATATATATGTGTGTTTCCTTAATTACATTTTCTTTGACGGGAAGCACTGCATATGCTTTCCATTATTTAGAGATGGAAATCTATTTTATATTAATATCATGATTTTTTAATGTCTCTAACATCACATATCGATGCCTATATAATGACTAATGACATTTCCTTGATTACTTCTTTGACGGGAAGCACTTTGTATGCTTTGAACTATTTAGGGTTGACAATATGTTTTATATTAATACCGTGTTATTTTTAGTCTCTTTAATGTCAGATATCAACACAACTACATAATATGTGTGATTTTTCATTCAACTACAAGAACTACAAGAAGTTGGAGCCTAGAAAAACAGTTCAGTTAGCCGCTTTATTTTTAACGCAAGTATATGATTTCTGAAGAAAAATATATATGCATGTTTCCTTAATTACATTTTCTTTGACGAGAAGCACTTCATATGCTTTGCCCTATTTAGAGTTGACAATGTATTTTATATTAATATCATGATTTTTTAGTGTCTCTAACTTCAAATATTGATGCCTATATAATGGCTAATGAGTGTTATTTTTCATTTAACTATAAGAAGTTGGATCCTGGAAGAGCAGTTGAGTTGGTCCCTTAATTCTTAACACAAATATATGATTTTCGAAGAAAGATATATCAATGCATTTCCTTGATAACATTTTCTTTGACGGGAAGCAATTCTTATGTTGTGCACCATTTAGAGTTTTCAATCTATTTTATATTAATATCGTGTTTTTTTAGTGTCTCCAATATCAGATATTGATACAACTGTATTGAAAGTATGATGTTTCAGTTAACTATCAATAGTACTGACACATGTAATGTAATGAACTACTGATTGATTTCAAAGGTCAGTATAATTTTTCAAAAATATTTTATTTAAGAGGATTTCTTAATCTCCAACCCTTTAAACAATATGTAATTGGTGAATAATTTGGTTTTGATTGTTAATCTACTAAATGATTGCTTCAAAAAAAATGATACTTGGTGTTTTCATGGTACACTACAGTTGTTAATTGAGATCCCTTCTTGGACGGGTGCGGGGATTCGCCCAACTGAGGATCGACTCGATCGTACCCGGTTCGAAGCACGGGTTAAATGCTAAAAAAAAATAATTATGTATTTATAGCTTAAAATATTTTAGTTTATTTGTAAAATTGATTATTATTTTACTATATTGCATGAAATTAGTTTTCAAAACCATGTTTGATCTTCAAATCATAATAATATTATATATTTGATTATTATAAAATTTTAACTATTAATTGTCAATCTATTGGATAGTAATTCTATAAGCTTATTAGAACTCTTATTAGATGGATGCGGGGCGAAGCCCCGCCTCAGTGAACATGAACTGACGATGTAAGAAATTCCAGCAGTCCCGGTGTGCAGCACGGTTTGAATCTAGTTTCTATAACTAGGGTTTAGATCAACGCCACGTATTTTCGGAAATGGCAGTGGCAAAATGGAAGGGGTATTTGAAGGCATTACAGGACTTCCAGTCAATCTCACCAAAAGTTCTGTAATAAGCATTGGAGCTAATAATAGCATCCAAGATGTGGCTGATATCCTCAACTGCAAGATTGAAGAATTGCCTCTCAAATATTTGGGTATTCCAGTTGGAGCAACAAGCAGGAACTTTTCAATTTGGGATGTGGTAATTGAAAAATTTCATACGAAATTAGCTCCCTGGAAAAGAAGATACTTCTCAAAAGCCGGAAGAATATTACTCATCAAGACAACTCTTTCCAGTTTACCAATTTACTTCATGTCTCTGTTTCCAATGCCAATCAAAGTGGAAAATAAATTAAACCAAATTATGATCTCTTTCCTTTGGGGTTCTACAACAGAAAAGAAGAAAATCAGATGGGTTGCGTGGAATAGAGATTGCAGTTCAAAGAAGGCTGGAGGTCTTGGTATCAGAAATCTTAGACAAACCAACAAAGCTCTCATTGCTAAATGGACTTGGAGATTTTCTAAAGAGAAAAACCAGTTGTGGAGAAAGATCATTCAGATAAAGAGACAAGGAATTCCTTCGGCACTTTTTGTGAAAGACTCTAATCTTCCACAAGGAAGAGGCATTTGGAATGGCATACAACAACAAAAAATAGTAATTGAAGATATGTGTACTCTGGAAATAAGAAGTGGCAAAGATATATATATTTCTGGTGGGATAAATGGAAGGATAATCAAGTATTAAAAAGTAGATTCCCAAACATTTTCAAAATCTCGACCCAGAAGAATGCTACATTGCAAGAATTAGTGGCCAATAACACTTGGGATATCAAGCTAAGAAGAAATCTCAACCAATCATAACTGCTGGAAATGCTTCAACTATTTGAATGGTTAGGATCTCCTCCTTCACTAAATGATCAGGAAGATGAATTAAAGTGCAACATTGCAGGTGGATTCTCTACTAAAAGCTGCTACAACTGGTTAATAGATCAACAACAGCAACAACAACCACTCATTCCTCCTCCTCCTCCATATCTATGCATCTGGGTTAAATTTGTGCCACCTAAAAATCAGACTTTTATGTGGTTGGCTGCTCAAAATGCAATACCAACAACTGATAATCTGGTCAGAAGAGGAGTTCCAATTCAGAACATGATGTGCTCTCTCTGCAACTCCCAAGCTGAAACAGTTAATCACCTACTGCTTCACTGCAGTTATACACATAAGATTTGGAATTATTTCATAGGAGGATATAATGTGAGATGGGCTAATGGAGGATCATTGGAAGCTCAGCTACAAGCCTGGAAATTCAGAAGAGGAAGAAATAGAGGAAGGAAAATTTGGCCTTTACTCATCTTTGCCATTATCAGGTCCATTTGGGAAGAAAGAAATCGCAGGGTGATGGCCAACAAATCTCCCAGATCAGAAGGAGTTATAATCAATGAGATTAAGAAACTTATTTTTCACTGGGGCAAAGCAGAGAAATGGTTTTGGGGTTAATCTTTTAGAGACCTTGTTACACACTGAAAAGTACTAATTGATAGAATATAAGCTAATGTAATCAAAATGGGGACCTTCCGTCTTATTACATTTTCTTTTTTATACGATATTAACCTTACACTTCAAAAAAAAAATGGCAGGGGTATGTGCAGCAGCTTCCGCCTTTGATGATTCGCTTAGGTGATGGGTGTTTTCCTCGGCAGGTCAAAATCAAGTTAACTTGTAAGCACATCGTTGACCTCCAATACTTCACCATCTGCCACATCAGATTTCCTACACAATCCACCGTCGATTAAGTCAACTATTTTTCCGAATAGGTCAGACAAATTTCCTACTGATTGGTTTCTTACCGTTTGATTTCAAATTTCTTGTCAAATATCGTAATAAAATTTAGATCAAGGTCCAATCTAGTAATTTAGCATGAATGGAAAGTGTTTAAAACTGCTTATAAAATGATCTCTAATGTATCAATCACTCAACAAAACCCAAACCCTCTTCCGCCCACACTTCTTCTTCGTCTTCTCTAACTGGTAAGTCTACTTCTGGAATTAGGGTTTTCAATTCAGTCCCGATTTCAATTCTGTCGATTCTGATCTTGATTGTTTTGAGTTTGATTTTCTAGGGTTTTGTTTGTGTGATTTATTTAGTAAAAGCCAGCAAAGATGTCTCTTAGGCCAAACGCGAGGACGGAGGTCCGAAGGAATCGATACAAAGTAGCAGTAGATGCAGATGAAGGAAGAAGAAGAAGAGAAGATAATATGGTTGAGATCCGTAAGAATAAACGAGAGGAATCTTTACAAAAGAAGAGAAGAGAAGGTATGCAAGCTCAACAATTTCCAACTTCTGCTATTCAAGGTGCCGGCACTGGTGTTGAAAAGAAGGTAATAATATCGTAATCCGTAATTTTGATTTGATTGCGTTGTTTTGAGTAGTTGATTTTAGCGAGTTTGAAGCCTGATTTAGGGCTTCTGTTATTGTAGCTTGAAAGTCTGCCTTCGATGATTGCGGGAGTATGGTCAGATGAAAGAGAGTCACAGCTTGAGGCGACTACACAGTTTCGGAAACTACTATCAATTGGTATTGATTTTTGATATGACTGTTTTCCCTCTTTCTATGAGTTTTCCCCTTTATGTTGAAATTTGATGAATTTGTTTGTCAATAGAACGAAGTCCTCCGATCGAGGAAGTTATTCAATCGGGTGTTGTTCCTAAATTTGTGGAATTTCTAATGAGAGAAGATTACCCACAGCTACAGGTAAGGAATTTTTTTTTGTTAGTATTTTTTTTTGTTTGTTTAAGAATTGTTTTTGTTGGTTGTATTAGGGTTGAATACTGATTTATGATATTTGATTAGTTTGAGGCAGCTTGGGCTCTCACAAACGTTGCTTCAGGAACTTCAGATAACACTAGGGTTGTAATTGAGAGTGGGGCAGTTCCTATTTTTGTCAAACTTCTTGGATCTCCAAGTGACGATGTTCGCGAACAGGTTTATGTTTTACCCTGTCTGTGAATTATTTGTATCTTTACATAGTTTCCAATCGGTTCTTTCAGGTTTGATGCAAACTTTGTAGCTATGGTTAGAATGTATTGTGAATTGCTGTTGTATATATAGTATATATATATATACATATATTATATTATCGGATAAGTAAGCTAGGATGTTAATGATTTTTGTTCTTGACTTAACAGGCTGTCTGGGCACTTGGGAATGTTGCTGGTGATTCCCCCAAATGCCGAGATCTTGTTCTTGGACAAGGGGCTTTGATTCCATTGCTTCAACAGTTGAATGAGCATGCCAAACTTTCTATGCTTAGGAATGCCACATGGACTTTATCAAACTTCTGCAGGGGCAAGCCTCAGCCTCCTTTTGAACAGGTTGGATTGAGTTGGAGGATTCTTTTGTAATGGATGTAAGTCATATGCTGTTTGTTTAATGTTTCTCATCTACTCTTTGTGCAGACAAGACCTGCTCTACCAGCACTCGAGCGTCTCATTCATTCAACGGATGAGGAAGTCCTGACAGATGCTTGTTGGGCCTTATCATATTTGTCTGATGGTACAAATGACAAAATCCAGGCTGTTATCGAAGCTAATGTCTGTCCACGTCTTGTGGAGCTTCTAATGTTAGTAATAATTTTATTTGCGATGCGATTTCTGTCGGGCCTTTTTATTATCTATGGATCTGCATTCAGAAGTTGACAGTGTCTGTACTTCTTTTATTCCCCTCAGGCATCCTTCCCCGTCAGTGCTCATTCCTGCCCTTCGCACGGTTGGAAATATTGTTACTGGTGATGATATGCAGACACAGGTATAGAATAATTAGAATTTGATGTCTTGATGTTTTAATCTTAATTGACCCGTCTCTTCCTTAACCCAGTTGTTCTTGGGGTTTAAACAAATGTTTTTTTTGTTGTTGTTTCTATAAGTTGTATGGGGTCTTCCAGTCATATGAACTCTATTTAACTATTATAGTGAATTGAACTTGGAGAAAATAATTGTTGTTGCTTTTTGTTGGATATAAATCTTATGTAGCTTTACATAGTATTTGCATATAAAAAATAAAGTAGTTGACAATCATCCAGCAATAGGGGTTTGTAGCTGGTAGAAGTATATGCACGACTCCTCGTAATGTTTCTTAATGGTTGTGTAAGATGTTCATCTATTACCTAATGTGTTGTTGCATCCTTCTTTTGCAGATCATTATCAACCATCAATCACTTCCTTGCCTTCTGAACTTGCTTACGAACAATCACAAGAAAAGCATCAAGAAGGAAGCTTGCTGGACCATTTCAAACATTACAGCAGGGAACAAGGATCAGATACAGGTATTGCATGGATTCACTTTGGCGTGTTCATCCTTGCTTCAAATAATCTATATGCTGCTTGTTTAAATCATTTTTTTCTCCTCGACACAACCTTGTTTGAATCGTTGATCTTTGTCTATGTTTGATAATTAGGAAGATTCATATTCAACTTGTTTGAATCGTTGATCTTTTGTCTGCGCAAGATACTTGGAAAGATTTATATTTAACTGTGCCTAACTTTCTCAATTATACAGGCTGTTTTGAAGGATTCATTTAACATCTTCATTCTTGCTTCAAATCTATATTTAGGACTTCTTTAGGACTTCATATCTTTGATTTTTGGTTTTGCGAGTTTGTTTGAAGGTTTCACACTAAACTATGTCCAACTTTTATACAGGCTGTCGTTGCAGCTGAAATCATAGGCCCTCTGATACATCTGCTTCAAACTGCTGAGTTTGATATAAAGAAAGAGGCTGCATGGGCTATCTCAAATGCTACTTCTGGTGGTACCCATGAACAAATCAAGTATGATGTTATCCTTTCTGGAAACGCTTTTGCTCCTTGCTATTGTGCATTCCGATTAATGTGGGGGAATTGTTTTATTTGAATTTAGGTATCTGGTGGGCCAGGGTTGCATCAGACCGCTATGTGATCTCCTCGTTTGTCCTGACCCAAGAATTGTTACAGTTTGTTTAGAAGGTTTAGAGAATATCTTAAAGGTTGGGGAAGCTGAGAAGAACTTGGGTACTACTGGTGGTGTAAATGTGTATGCACAGTTAATTGATGAATCTGAAGGGTTAGAGAAGATTGAAAATCTGCAGAGTCATGACAACACAGAGATTTATGAGAAGGCAGTGAAGATTCTTGAGACTTACTGGATGGAAGAGGATGATGAGCCATTGCCCCCTGGTGACGCAGCAGCTGCTGCTGGCCCATCTGGGTTCCAGTTTGGGGGGAGTGAGCTTCCGGCTGGTGGATTCAACTTCAGCTGAAGGTAACACGTCCACTAAAATGTGTTTCGTCTTCATTACGAAGTGTGTTTTTCTCTTGCATATTTCAAGCAGAATGTCATTATCAGCAAGCCTCTTATCACAATATCTGTGATAAAAGTAATTTATCTGGATTATTTTTAGGTAATTTAAACAGAAGTTGTTTTGTAGGCTTCCCCATCAGATAAACTAGGTATTGAGTCATTCATTTTCATGCAGGGAGTTCCTTGAGCCCTTCTACAGAGAGAGAGAATTTGTTTATTTTGTTTTTGTCGAGGTCCAATATTACCATGTCAAACTTATTTGTTGAAAGAAAACAAACATAAAAGAGTATGATTTTTATTTGCTGTTTATCAAAACATTCTTGATGCATTCACCGGTGAACCCTTTTCCGGGGTGTGGTTTAATCTTGGCTCTGAATGACCTTATACTCATTGGTAGGATTTCTTATTAGAATGTTCATTGTTTCGAAAACTAAATTATTCATTTGTGGGGTATCTGTGACATGATATGCCACCACCCAAGAGTTGGTCATTTTGTACTAGAGCAAATAAAGCAGAGAAGCCTTGTGTATTTCATCTCAATTTTCTTTGTGGAAACATCCCTGAGTATATATCTGAAGAGGGAAGACTTCTCACACTTTTTAGCCCCCCATTTCTTAAATTTCTTAGTCCACCCAAATTTGTAATTTTTGTTAGCCCCCTTTAGAGCCCAAACTTGGCTCTGGATTGTTAAGTCAGAGCAAGATTTCAGCCATTGAACGTGGATTGTTAAGTCAGAGCAAGAGCAAGATCTCAGCCATCTCGACGTTTCTAAACCAAAATCTTGGTTTATCAGTTGCGTTATCATCTGTCTACATCTACAATTTGTTCATGGTATATAGGCATTTCATATCCTCATGCTACATAGTTGGTTATTAGGTTTAGTTAACCTTGCTAAATTGGGGCTATGCCACTTAATTGGGGCCTATAACTACATGATAAAATAGGGTCATTAGGAAGTAATTTGTAGAAACCCCTTATCCACTATTTATGTTAATGCCTAATATGCCCTTATTAAATTAGTGATGATTAATTAAATCAATTAGTTAAATTAATTAGTGTTTGAGTTTGATTATAGTGTTAGGACTAGAGTAGAAATTCATTTCCTCTTTTAAGGTTTGAAGGGAAAGAAGAAGTAGAGGGAAAAAAGAAAAAAACTAGGGTTTGTGATTTTCTTAGCAAAAATGAAACTTTATAGTGATGATGAAGACTCTAGTAGTGATGAAGAAGTGGGTGCATCAGATTATCATGATTTCGATCCTACCGAATTGGATAATTTGTTGAAAGAAGAAGAGGATGTCAACCAAAGAATGCTTGAGGATATTATTCAAGCACAAGAACAATTTCGTCGGGAAGAAGATGATAATGCTCTTAATAAACAGGTATGAGTTGTAACGATTTAGAAACATGTATTTGCATGTCCCAGTCACCCCAAAAGGGAAATTTTTTCAAAACTTTAAGCCGGAATTGGTTTATTCGATAACACTACATAAACTGATTCTGGGTAAAATCCCCAAATTGGGTACAGAAATCGGTCTTTTTTCATTACCATATGAACCGATTGTAGTAAATTTTTGGCGCAATGGGTACGTGACCAGAATCGGTTTTTGTTGGTGATGTTCATAACCCGATTTCTTCAGTTGAATAATCACGTAAGTCGACAATCGATTTATTTTCGTGTATATGTAATCCGATTTTAAAGTTCCAGGAGAAATGTGAACAACAATCGGATTATATGACACGAGACGTGAACCGATCGTGTACTTTGAAATTTTTTAGACAAATCTTAAATCGGTCTTTATAGTTGCACATATAAACCGATTGTGAGGAATCAGTTTAATCGACTGTAACATATAAACCGATTTTGAATCATCAACTTGTTGATATTTGTTGTAGATTGTTGTGGCGTTTGATGAAGATCAACCCAAAGCTGTATCTCTGCTGGGTCCTGATACCTCTTCCCACTATTTTACCGATTTGGAATGGCAAGATAGAAACAATGCAAAGCAATGGTTTATAAACAAGGGAATAGAGATCAAATGCGCCTAACTTTTAGGCCGCCATTCAAGTCAAGATCGTTTGGAAATTGTTTGTGAGAGAGGTGGAAAGCAAGAAAGTCACTGGGCAAAGGAAAGACTGTATGTGAAGAAGACGACAAGGGAATACATTACTAAATCAAAGAAGTATGGTTGCCCGTTTAAGATCATAGTTAGTAGACCCAAAAGACGCGATGGTAGTAAGGTATACAAGTTCTCTAAAGTGATGAATGGTTGTCACAATCATGATGATCCGGAATCTCTTGTTGGACACGCGGCCGTTTGTGGGTTGAAACCACATCAATTGGAAACAGTGAGGTCGATGAAAGCGTGTAAACCAAGTGACATCCTTAGGAAGATTAAGGAGGATGATAAGGATAACTGTCCACTTTGAGGCAAATTTACATGACAAGAGCAGCCTTTAGGAGGAGGTCATGGGATGGTAGAGCGGGTATGGAATAATGTTAATGGTTAGCCGATCAACACGGATACACAATGAGGAAGCAAGTATTGGAAGGCAAAGTGACTCGTATTTTCTTGGCGCATCCGGAGATGATCAAGTTGGCACAATGATTCTATCAAGTTTTGTTAATAGATTGTACATACAAGACCAACAAGTACAATATGCCGTTGTTAAACATTGCTTGCCATACTTCCGACAAGCAAACTTTTACGGTAGCATGGGGGTTTATGGATCGGGAGAATGATGTGAGTTTTATTTGGATGCTAGAAACCTTGAAGGAGATATACCGTGGCGATCAAACTCTGAGGATCATGGTAACAGATAAGGACCAAACACTAATGAATGCCATTGGAGTGGTTTTTCCGGACGCTAAGCATTTTCTTTGCACATGACACATACAATGCAATATTAGAAGTAATTGTAGGGGTCATATCCAAAAGCCGAAGCCACAAAAAGGTACCGCTCGTGAAATGGCCGAAGATTAGCGTCTTCAAAAACTAACTCCGGAACAAAGAGAGAAGGACAAGAAGAAAAGACAATCGGAGTATGAATCGAATGGGTTACTATGGAAGGCTTTTCAACATCATTGGGATTTAATGGTACACTCAATGTACGTGGCCGAGTTCGAATCCTACTTGAGAGTTTTATTGGGCTATGGAAGAAATATTACGAAAAGTGTGCTTGAAGGAATTGTTGGATCCGTACAAGGAGAAATTTGTGTATGCTTACACGTACCAACACATGCATTACAAGAATGAGGCGACAAGTATCGCGGAAGGATCTCATGGACGTTTTAAAAGCTTGCTCCGAGGGAGCCAAAACACCGTGGTTACATTACAAGAAGCCATCCATGAATACACCAAGGCCGATATCATGAAGATAACCGCTCAAATGGAAGAGAGTAGGATGAAAATTATCACAAGCGACAAGGAACACCATCGGTTGATTAGAAATTTAATTTATAGGGTGTCTCACTGGGCAATCATTTCTATGATGAAGGATTACAAATATTATGTGGATAAGGAGATGGGGAGAAGAAGAATTGAATACTCATGTATGACGATGACGACCTTCGGATTTCCGTGTCGTCACATGATCGCGAAGTACCAACAAGGAATTCCTTTTGAAATCATTGATCAGTTTTGGAAGCAACTTACTTTCAAACCACCCCCAACAGAAGAACCACTCGAATCCTTTGTGAACACGTATATTGGAAGGGAAATCATCGAGAAATTCACAAAAAAGGATGGCTTGGGAAGAAAAGTTTTGATGTACGACTTAAAACTAGCCGCGAACCCCCATATGGTACCGGTCGAAGAACCAACGGTGCTACCGCCGACGGGAAGACCACCTACCAACATGGAATGGAAGGAAGAAAGGAAATAGTTTAAGGTTGCAATGAGTACCGGCAAAAACCCGTTATTAAGTCATAAAAGAATCGTTTGTCAACATGAGCGTGAAGACGCTAAATATGAAGAGGCGAAGGTTCCAAAGAAAAGGGGCAGGCCGAAGAAGGGGGAAAGCGGGACAAGTAGCGCACAAGCCAAGACAAATGTTTCAAATGTTCCTTCACAAATTGAGAACGAAGAGGCACCGGCTAAGAGGAAAAGGGGTCGACCAAAGAAGGGAGAAAGTGAGACAAGTAGCGCTCCTTCGCAACATGTGGATCCAATCGATCCTTCTCAAGAGAGTCAAGCGCCAAACAATCTATTTGTTCCTTCTCAAGAGAGTCAAGCGAGTACAACATGAGTATCAAGGTTACGTGCATGGAAGGGAGAAGCAAGACAAAAGGGTTTTATGGTGACTCTAAGGGCCGCTCTTGGTGATAGAAGCACTCCTAGGGATGAACGAGGTAGACCCTGTCGAACTTGTTACACCATATTCGAGGAGTATTACTCGAAACTTCCTGAAATCATTAAGCCCTATGTGTTATCCACCGACGACGTGGATGCAGATGGAATTGTGGTTATCACGTTGTGTCGGAACAAATAGGCCATATAAGTTTGGCGGACGATGAGAACCTAACCCAATGTCAATATTTTAGAAAGATGATGGCCTTGCGCCTACAAGAAGACAAGGAATTTTACATATCGATGATGAAGGAAGGAAAAACAAGAGAAGACAAAGAAGTGATTTTTGAAAAAATGGTTGTTAGAGTACAAGGGCCAAAGGGGAATGGACCAATTACCTGAGATCATTGGATGCAAGCCTCTATGTGGTTATCTCTTGGCGGAAACGTGGAGTTGCATTGTTCATCTATTTGGTAAGGGATCATGTTATACATACGCACCAAAATACACCATTTGGGATGAATCGCTTAAGGATCGGATAATTGTTTTATTCAACCATAACAACATACATTATATCGGTCTTAGAGTACGTGATGATTGTCCATTACCACCGGTCGATAAGTTAAATGAGGTCACGGATGTCACCAAGAAGTGGCTAAAGAAATACGATCCCAACATGAGGCGATGGGAGGAATTGATCGAGCCGGATCAATTCAATGGTCTCCATTTGTTGGAATGAGTATTTTCCTTATGTAAAAAACATTATCTATCAGATGCTTATATTTTGTCGCTTTCTTATATTGTATTTTGCAAACTTGAACCAAGCTTAATGAATGAAAGTGGTTTTCTTTTTTTGGGTAACTTGGGCTCATTTATAGAAATTTGTAACAAAATCGGACTTCTTATTCATTTATAGAGTCCAATTCTGGAGTTAGTTTGTTGCAGCTTTTTCAGAATCGGTTTATATGAAGGATAATGTAACCCGATTATTGGAAGAAAAGGGTACAAATATTTTTAACTAAACAATCAGATTACATATGGCCCAAAATGATCCGAGCAGGAATCCTGAATCGGTTTATATGTGTATTAATGTAATCCGATTATAGTTGATGTTCATCACATCAACCCAGAATCGGTTTATGTAGGTTCACATTAAAATCCTATTAAGATTACAATCAGATTACTGTGCTGAACATATAAACCGATTCTGAGTGGATTTTCAGAAAACTTGATGAGTAAATTTTTAAGATTTAGAGGTAAATCATTGTAGAGTATCTCTTAGAAGGAATGGTTTAAAGGGATTTAACTCAATCACTTGAATTGTCTGTTTTTGGGTTTTCTTTTTACAAACAACAAAAGAAGATTTTAATTGTTGTTTGTGATTGATTAAGATTTAGTTTTGGTTTTGATGGAAATTGAAAAATAAATTGAGTTTTGATTAATGATTTTTGTATTTGTTAATTAAGTTATGATTTTGTATTTGTATTTGTGTTAGAATAATTAAGGTTTCTTTAAGGGTTAGTTTAGTATTTTTACAATATTTTAGACACCCCTTATCATTCTCCATTGGGTGGATGAAGAAATCCATAGGCCCCAATTAAGTGGCATAGGCCCCAATTTAGCCAGGATAGTTAATTGCAGACATCAATAACGATTTTCTGAATTTCATTGGCCCATTTTACATTCTAACCAGACCACACCCACTAGTTTACCAATTACCAAGAAGCAAGATTCATCTAATTCACGGTATCAACTCTTTCCACAAGTATCTTTTTATGTTTTAGCTCGATTTTACGGATGGTATATTTCGAAATAAAAATCTACTTATTGTTTTCCTTTTTTGATGGCACAATTACCATAGAATGGTTATTTAAGGTTGAATCATATTTTGATTCTAATAATACTGCAGTAGTGCACTGCGTGGAAAAATTGTGCACGTCTCGAACATCATGCACTAAAATGGTACAAGTGGAGTACTTCCTATATTGGATTCTAGATTAAATTCTTGGAGTACTTACTATAAGGGATTTTGAATAATTCTTGTTTGGTATATTTTCTAAATTTAGAGAGATGACTTATAACGGGTATGAATCCTCTACATGTACATCATCAGATATATCTGCAAAGGTTGTCGAAGATGGTTGTTCCATTGATATTGTAAGATGTTACGAGGTGAAGAAAAAATAACTTGTTCGTCCACCTATCTTTGATTGTCCCACTATTACAACTCCAAAATCCAGTGAGCCGATTCAGTTTTATGATATCATCACTATTCCTTTGGAAATTGGTGAAGAAGAAAAACAAGTTGTAGTTATCAAGACCGAACCTTTGGGGAAAGATAAGATCATGTGATGAACCTATATCCGTATATACGTTGGACTATGAGAGCAAAGTCCTATTTAAAAATGGTGGAGTCATAAGATCACGTTTTCTAAAACACATCGGTATTGTTGAGCTGATTCGTCACTAAGCATATTTGATCTACTTGGTCCATTATATGGGTCAAACCTATCAATTTTATGGAAGCCACCTTGGCTAGCAATTGTGGAACATGAGAACGTGAATTTTATAAAAGATGATGTATCATCCCGGCCTACGGCCGGGGCTCAACCTCTCTGACTAATTTTGTTGTATTGCTTGCTTTTAAACTCAGTAAACAAAGTAAAACTCTGCGTATGTAGCATCCCTACGCATTATTAATTAATATTTTCATGGTTTGTATTCATGAGTTATAACACAGTTAAAAATCCTCCATTAGTACCTTTTCCACTGGTTGGTCATGGCATGCTTTGTTTTTTTAGTTAGCATCAGATGATTGTTGTACGTGGGAAAATCCATATACCATGTTAGTATCCATAAAGACCATATCCGAACATGCCTAGCAATGTTACACACCAAATCAGTTTCGGGAAACCAAGGTTAGTTAATCTCGAACCGACATGTTTCCATAGAAGTCAATTCCACGAAACATCCTACTTTAGATAACTTAGATCGAATCCGTCTCTTACATCTTTAGATTAGCTTGATCGAATAATACTATCATGAATATATAATTAATACGATAATAGACAATCACACACGACATAAAATTACGTGGTTCATCTTTGTAGGCTACATCCACGGTCAAAACTACCCCGAGAATCTTCATTATCATAACAAGTTATTACATCGTCACACACATATATAATCAACTGGTTATGTAACCCACTAGCGCTAAACGTTAGAAACAACAAGACATATTACGAAGAGTTTACCTCTTCCTTTGTTCTTCTTCTTCCATAAACTTCCACCGCCATGGTTGCTTCGACTTTAGACAAGAACATGAAGAACATCATGAATTCTAGCTTCTCCCATATGAACCCTAGAAACCCTAGATTTCTCCCATACCCATTCTCACTATAAATCACTCATCTCACATAGATTTTGCCCCATCACCAACCATTGTAGGACACAATGGTTGTGACCCAAACACCCTCATAAAGAGAGGATTCTCCAAGAGAATTAACCAAGAGAATGATTTCTACTCACAATATAAGCCCTCTTATATAGAATACAAATCCTTACTCCCCAAGTCTTAGAGAACTTCTAAGAATAGTCTCACACCTTAATTAGGAAACCCTAAACTTGGAAAACACTCCTACAAACCGTCATACAAGTTTCCTAATCCAAACAAACCTTGTATACAATCTTTTCCCGAAATAGCCTTTTAGCCACGCTTTCTGCAGCATAGATCACTGTTTTCTACTGCAAAACTGTTACCTAAAGTCGGTTTTCATCCATATAGTTTTGTATGCGGAACAAAACCCCAACAATCACATGTCAGGTCTGCTCAATACTGATCATATGCTTACATCTCCTCTTGAATAAATTAATACATGGAAATTGGAGGGATGATGTTGTATATCCTTGTAGTATAGGTCAATAGACACCAAAAAATCAGTTCTGATTCCCAAGTTTCGAAAGTTTCTAAGCAATTGAAAAAAACTTCCATAACTCAAAAACCTAGTCTGGAACGAAGAGTAGTTGGTTCTACTAAACTTATTGATGATGCTGCTGAAGAATGATCTACCAGTATATTGGGTAAAATTTTCCATAAGGATAAGATGGAGTTGAAGCTTTCAGAACTAAAATCAATAAATTGTGGAAGAGATACAAAAACAAGTTTATGAAGGTGATGGGTAGGAATATTTTTGTTATCAAGCTAAATAATGAAGAAGAACAAGATGAAGTTATTAAGAGAGGACCTTGGATTGTCAATGATGCTCTTTTTGCCATAAAAAAGTATGATACTTCGAAAAAGCCAGAAGAACATGAGTTCCTTACCCAGGAATTCACAGTTTTTTTTGAAGAAACTGAAGCTAGAACATATGAACAAAGCTGTTGCGGAAGAAGCTATTAGTTTCTTTGGAACTAATATTTCAACTGATCCACCTAACTGTCGTCCTAGATATGGATATGATATTGAAGCAAGAGTTTTAGTTGATCTTAATTTTCCGATGATAAGGGGAGCTTGGTGGAATACAAGAGCTGAAGGTCAAGTCTGGATTAAGTATCACTGGAAAATCCAGCCTCATAATTTATGTCCTAAATGTTATGTAATAGATCATAATGAAGAAAATTGTGCTTACTATGCACATTAGCTTTATCTGGATAGGCTCACTATTGAAGAATATGCACAACATCAACTTGATCATCCTTCAGATGCTGAAGATCAAGAAGAGGACCCGATGAATGAGGAGGAGAATGTTATTATTGATCATTCTACCAATATTACTGAAGTGGAAGAAGATGGTGATGATACTAGGCAGAATAAGAGGATGAGAAACTCTAAGCTGAATGAGGAACCTTCTAATAACCCTCATAATATTCATGTTACTCCTTCTAGTTTATCCTTTAACCCCTCTGACTCAACTACTGATATGCACATCATCAATGAGATGGAGATGGACAAAAATGGTGAAGGAGCTGAACCCACTACTCTTGGACAACAAGGAATTACTGCTATTCAGGTACTTAATATTCTTTTTGCTCCTCTAAAACCTTCTGTTTTAAAATTTGTCAATATGTTGTTTGTTTTTTACTTCTGCAGCTTAGGACTGATGAAAATCTTAGCATGGAATTGTCAAGGCTTTTGCCAAAAACCCACTAGAGACCATCTTCTTCATTTAAATAAACTTCATAATCCTGATTTAATATTTATTTATGAAACTAAAATAAATGATAACAGAGTCTTAAAACTCTCTAAATCTTTGTCTTTCCCAAATTCTTTTTACGTTCCTTCTGTGGGTCCTGCTGGAGGTTTGTTGCTTTTATGTAAGATGGATTTCAAGTTGATATAGTTAATTCTAGTTCAAACATGATTAATGCTATAATTCTGAATGATCCCTCTAAGGGAGAATGGTTCCTCTCTTGTTTATATGGTACCCCTTATAAAGAAGACCAAGTAGAACAATGGGAATACATTAAAGATCTTAGTAAAGCTGTTAACATCCCATGGGTTGTTTTAGGAGATTTAAATATTACTCTTGATGGAAATGAAAGAGTAAATCATGCTTCCTCTTCAAGTAATAGTAGTATTACTCAATTGGTAAGAGAAGCAGATCTCATGGACTTAGGATTTAATGGAAATCCCTTTACTTGGACAAGCAATAAACATGGAACTGGTAGAATAAAAACTAGATTGGATAGAGCCTTAGTTAACAGTGAATAGTTCTTAAAATTTCCAGATGTTAGTTTAACTCATGTTACTCAAAATGGCTCTGACCGTACTCCAATCCTGTTACAGTTATATCATAACTTATCTGTCAAAGGTAAAAACTGGAAATTCTTTGAAAACTGGCTTCATAATTCTACTTGTGCAACTGAAATTGAAAATTCTTGGACTATTGATGTGTCTGGTTCTACAACATTTGTTTTTATGAATAAACTTATCAATACTAGAAAGCAGCTATCATTATGGAAAAAGAATACCTTTGGTCATATTCAAAGAACTATTTCTCAATTAAAGGATCAGATGACTTCTTTACAACAGTCTGATATCAATGGAAGTAACACTCATAAATTACTTCAGTTAGAAGATGAAATAGCAAAATGGGATGATATTAAGTCTAGTTTTTGGAGACAGCAGGTCAAGGATAAATTTCATGGTGAAATGGATATGAATACCAAGTATTTTCACACTAGGGCTAATATGAGAAGGTCTAGAAATAAAATTGACAGTCTATTAGATCCTGATGGTACTTGGTGATGTGATAGAGCCACCCTGGATTCCCTCTTAACAACACACTTCAAGAAGGTAAGTACTTCAGTTGAAACAACAGATAGTTATTATTTTCTTCAGCACATTCCTAAATGTATCTCAGATGAAGACAATGCATAACTTCTTCTTATTCCTTCTGAAGCAGAAATTCATGATACTCTTATGTCCATGGAAGCTTGGACTTCACCTGGCCCTGATGGGTTCCCTCCTGGATTTTATCAAACTCAATGGAATACAGTCAAGAATGATCTTATTCCTATGATTCAAAACTTTTTTCATTCAGGGTTTCTTCTTAACCAACTCAACAGGACAAGGTTCTCCCTTATTCCAAAGATTTCCACACCTCACAAACCAGAAGATTTTAGACCAATTGCTCTTTGTAATACTTCATACAATCTTATATCCAAAATCATTGCCAGAAGAATGAAAAAGCATATGGAAAAGATAATATCTCCAATGCAAGCTTCTTATGTTCCAGGGAGATTAATTTCTGAGAATATATCTCTAGTTCAGGAAATGGTTCATACAATGAAGAAACAATCAGGGCAAGTAGGTTCTTTAGCACTGAAGATGGACATGTCAAAAGCATTTTACAGATTAGAGTGGGGGTTTCTTATGGAGTTTTTGAGGAATTTTGGTTTCTGTGAAAAATTGTGTCAGTTGATATATCAGTGTATCTCCACAACTCAAGTAGAGGTACTTCTCAATGGTTCTCCTTGTCAACCTTTTCACCCTACAAGAGGACTAAGACTAGGAGATCCTTTATCTCCTTATCTTTTCATCATTGCCATGAAATCTCTTTCAAGAAAATTGGCTTTTTGTGAGCAAGCTAAGACAATCTCAGGATTAAAAATTGCTAGAACAGCTCCAAAGATTAATCATCTCTTATTTGCAGATGATTGTTTGCTTTTTGCCAAAGCAAATCTAGGTCAAACAAGGAATCTTCTGGAAGTTATTGAGGAGTTTAGTAACTGTTCAGGGAAAGTTATAAACTTCAATAAATCTTCAGTTTATTTCAGTAATAATGTCAGTCCTTCTTTAGCTGATATTCTCCAAGTTCCTATCATGGATAAAAAAGAAAAGTATTTAGGTCTTCCTTTCTTCATTGGAAGAAACAAGAAAGCTTCTTTTTCTGTTTTAATTGAGAAGATGGACACTAGGCTCTCCAAGTGGAATTCTACTAATCTCTCTGAACCAGGTAGGACAGTGATGGTTAAACATGTCCTCAATGTTGTTCCTGTCCATCATATGATCTCTTTTAAATTTCCAGACCAAACCATAAAAGCAATTAACTCTTCTCAGGGTAATTTTTGGAGAAGGAAAGACTCAAACAAAGGATCAATTATTTCCTGGTCAAATTTAACTAGAGAAAAAGAGGAAGGTGGACTTGGATTCAGGGATTTGGAATGTTTTAATAAGGCTTTACTTGCAAAATCTGCTTGGAAACTTTGTACAAGAAACTCTGACATGTGGTCTAAAACAATGGATGCTAAGTATTATCCTAATGGTGACATCTTTGAGTACACTGTCAAGGATGATTCATCATTTTCGTGGAGAAGTATAAGTTCCCAAATTCAGTTCATCAAAGATAACAGTGCTTGGAGTCTAGGAAATGGATGTTTAATTAGGATTTGGAAAGACTCTTGGGTACCTGGTTTTCAAGCTCCCCCTGAGCATAAAATTAATGCTGTTAATCCTTCTTCTTATGTTTTGGTCAAGGATTTACTCATTCAAGAATCTAATAATTAGAACATTGGTCTTCTGTATGACTTATTCCCTCATGAGATTGCTAGCTCAATATGTGGTCTTTCTATTCATCCTCTACAAGAAGATAAACTCATTTGGAAGATGGAAAAAAATGGACTTTTCACAGTCAAATCTGCTTACAAAAAACTTTACACTGATCTGCATGGTCCGTCTGATACCTCTGAAGAGATGAAAAAGGTTTTCAAGCTCATGTGGAGACTCCCGATTCTTCCCAGAATTATGCACTTTGTCTGGAAGTGCTTGCGTGATATTCTTCCCACTAAAGCTAGAACTTTGCGTTATGCTGCTAATAAAGATATAGGCTAACCAATTTATGGTTTAGCAGAAGAGAGTGCTTCTCATATTACCCTACACTGCGATTACTCAAGAGCAGTCTGGTTTGGAGGTTCAGGTTTACAATTTGATTCCCATAATTTAATTAGTTCAACTTGTGTGAACTGGATCCTTCAACACAGTCAGGGTGCAATCTCTACAACAACTATCATAAAAAGAATAGTAACAACCTGGGCAATTTGGAAGGAGAGATGCTCTTTGGTCTTTGATAACAAGTTTCTAGAACCCCAGAAGCTTATACATAGAATAGAACACCTTACCATGTACATCATCGGAACTAGAATAAAATCCCCACCTAAGTTAATTTCAAGAGAGGCCAGAGCTCTTTTATCTTGGATTCCACTTGTGCAGGGATTCTATACTGTTAATTTAGATGCTTCCTTTGACTACATTTCAAAACATGCTGGCATTGGACTAATTATTTGCGATTCTGCAGGTACTGCAAGGGGAGAAAAATGTTGCTTTGTTGATTAAGCAATGAGTGCGGTGCATGCTGAGGGGATGGCGCTTTGGGAAGCAGTAAAGTGGATTGAGCAGCTAAAGTTGGAGGCAGTAAATTTCGAAACAGACTCCATGATTTTGGTTGAAGCTATCACTAAAGGCCATTTCAATATTAATTGGCAATTCCATAACTTTCTTAGAGATATTATTCTTACATTTAAAAACTTTAGAATTTGGAAATGTTATTATGTTCCAGAGGAACAAAATAAAGTGGCAGACATTCTTTCGAAAACAGCTCGTACTGAGAAGCTAACAAAAGAATGGTCTGACCATCATCCCAGATGTATCTCTGATCAACTCCGACTTGAAATGAGGAGTTGATTTATCTTTAATGAAATCTTTCTTTCGTATCAAAAAAAAAAGAAAGAATACAAGGTAGAGAAGTTCTTGAGATTTCACCCAACTAACACAATGAAAAATAGATCGAAAACAATACCAATAAAATATTCAAATCACTTTCGACATGAAGAGTTTGTACGAAGAAGATACGAATGCCACGAATTGTACGAAGAACAGGAAGATTATATAATATTTTAGTATATAAAATCACCCTAACATAAGCACAAGAACCCGAATGTCCGCAAATTGTACTTATACAGATGCACCTTGAAAAACTGTCACATTAACGATTACATGAGCATTAGAATTAGCAAATTCCCATGACGCTCCAATCCTTCTCCAACTTGAGCATTAGACTTGACAAAAAGCCACGGCGTTCCAATCCTTCTCCAACATCTTGATCTAAATAATTTCTAGAGCTCATATTCCCCGTTTTGTACTTATTCACACCTCTCCTTGGTCCTTGCTAACATAATAGTTATGGGCTTCTACTTCATCATCATATGCATCACTTAGATCTCCATTGTACATCTGGTCCTCAAAGTATTTTCGTTCAACAAAGTTCTCCAACTCGACCGCGTCATGTGACTTGTGAGTTAAATGGGTGTGATATATTTCTTTCCAGTGCCTCTTCCCGTCTCATTATACCTTCTCTTCGACGTTGTTTCCGTTGCTCCAATGCCCTTCTGTCGATCCAGCCGGTCAAATGTTCACATGGTGTGATAGGTAGTGTAGATGGACCTGCCCGTAAGACAGGGTGTCAAAAGCATTGCATCACATACTTGAAGACGAGTCCGAATTTGTGAACACTCCTTAACGAGTGTATATTTGACATTTCAATCTTTACTCTTGATTTAATTTAGGGAGTTATGTAACGAGGGTCGTGATTCTAAACATGGAGGGTAATGGGGTCATCGGTTAAATAATCAACCAATCAAAATAATATGTGAAATATACACTCGTTAGAGTAGTGTGAACAAATTTGGAATCCTTGAAGACTCAACGTAGACTTATTCACGTAGACTCAACATATGTTGATACATGTGTTAGAGCATTGCTCGGTCGAACTCGCATGCGTTTCTATGTCAAGCATGTTTGTCAATATTAGTGATCAAAACTATATGTCTTGATTTCTAGTATACTTATTACTAAGTCTCGGTCTAGGATAGTTAGGAATAGTTGAGCTGCAGACTCCATGGCGATTATCTTGCAAAGACGAAGAACTACTCAAGGAACCGGTTGAACTTCGTCCGACTAGAAGGTATGTGGAGACTTGAACTCATCTTGTCACTCAAAAGTCTATCTACTCTATCTCCTACTCTTGAGAAAGTCGTATAAGTATGATAGTTTTCATACATACACACTTGCTATTTCGAGCCGAGTTTACTCGCCTATATTTTTCTCGAAATACGTGTTGGTAAGTGAAAAAGCGGGGGTCTAACAACACCACCCAATATTTCGATTAGCAATCTGTATGGACTAACTCCGAAATACTTTGCTAGAGAATCAACTAGACAGTCAGACTCAATCTAGATAAAAGTATTCAAGGAGTTAATATCTCTCTCTTGATTTGATTTTTACTCAAGCTAAAAACAATAGCGAGTCTTTATCAAATACAAGGAATACTTGGACGGTACCAAAGACCAATGTCCAAGGATCAATCAATATCAATCAACAACCAAAGGTTGGATTTCCAATTGATGATCACGAATGCACAACCTGTATTATTTCAATTATATAAAATATAATGCGGAAAAGAAATAAAACAGACACCAAAATTTTTGTTAACAAAAAAACCGCAAATGCAGAAAAACCCCGGGACCTAGTCCAAATTGAACACACATTGTATTAAGCCGCTACACACATTAGCCTACTTCAAACTAACTTCAGACTGGACTATAGTTAAACCCCAATCAGTCTCCCACCGATCCAAGGTACAGTTGTACTCCTACGTCTCTGATCCCAGCAGGATACTGCGCACTTGATTCCCCTAGCTGATCTCACCCACAACCAAGAGTTGTTGTAACCCAAAATCACAGACTTGATAATAAACAGATCTGTCTCACACAGAAAAGTCTATAAGAGGATAAATCTGTCTCCCACAGATAAACCCTAGGTTTTGTTCCGTCTTTAGATATAAAATCAAGGTAACAAGAACCAATTGATAATCCGGTCTTATATTCCCGAAGAACAGCCTAGATTAATCAATCACCTCTCTACAATCCTTCCTGACTACACAAGCGGATTGTCGAGGAATCACAAACAGTGAGACGAAGATGTTTGTGACTTCTTTATCTTGCCTATCGGAGAACTCTCACGATCTTAAGCCAATCAATCAATTGTACTCGTACGATAGAAAATGCAAGATCAGATCACACAACTACGATAAAGTATTATCGGTATGGCTTCACAATCCCAATGAAGTCTTTAAGTCGTTAACCTGATTTTAGAGAAGAAAATCAAAGGTTGATGGAGATCGACTCTAGCGGGGGCACTAGTAGCACACAGACGTGTGGGGATTAGTTTTGCACAATGCTAGATGTCTCCTTTATATAGCCTTCAAATCAGGGTTTTGCCTTAGTTACAAAGCAATCCTTATTCACCGTTAAATGAAAACCTGATTTAGATTCAAGCTAATATTTCTCGACCGTTAGATCGAAAACTTAGCTTGTCACACACACTTGGGTAGACGTTTACTGGGTTCGTGAAAACCATGCCCAAACTTGTATGTGTATGTTGGTTAAACATAGTAACCCAAAAGGTTAACCATATGAGTATTTCATATTAACCTTGTTCTTCTTCACCATAACTAGTTCAATTGACTCAAATGAACTAGTTAAAGAGTTGTTCAATTTCTATGAGATCTTATGTAACTACACAAGACACAATTAAAACAAAGATGATTCGATTCAATTGAATCGACTCATGAACATTATATCCACGGTTTGCATAAAGCATTGCTTAGTAATTTAATGTTTCATGTTTAGAGCACATCTTTAGATCATAACCTCTTAAGTTCACAAACAAGTTCGTGGACTTAAGTTAATCGGTTGAGTTTTCCAAACTCAGCAGAAATTCTCGGGATGAGAACTTCCGCCAGTTCGCGGACTGGGTTCGTGGACTTAGCACACAAACGAGTTCTGGAAAATCCCAGCAGAAATTCTCGGTCGAGAACTTCCGACAGTTCGCGGACTTGGCAAGCCAATTCCACAATCCTCCCGATTTCTCTTAATCAAAAAAATTCGAAAACTTCGGTTCAAGGAATACATGGTTATGTAATCTAAACTCTCATTTCAATCATTGAGACATTCTCAGAGGACGCTATGCAGCCGTTATTCACAGACCGATTCACGTCAGAGCAATTCTCAAAGTGATTGAAACTTTTCATGACTTTCGTCACTAGGTGAAGATAAACTTGATCAAACCGAAATGCTTTACCAACACACGATTTCGAGATAAAAGATAAGCAGTAAATGCTCAGCTCGAAATGTCAAATGTGTGTTATGTAGTCTATATAGCATACGACTTTTGTCTCATAAGAAGTAGGAGATAGACTTTTGAGTGATAGATAAGTTCAAGTCTCCACATACCTTTTTGTTGATGAAGTTCCATGGTTCCTTGTATAGATCTTCGTCTTTGTATGATGAATCGCCATGAAGTCCTTGAGCTCAACTACACTTTTCTATTCTAGTCCGAGACTTAGCTATGTAGGCTAAAAATCAAGACTTACAGTTTTGATCACTAACATTGACAAACATGCTTGAGATAGCAACGCATGCGAGGTTGACCGAGCTATGCTCTAACAATCTCCCCATTTGTCAATTTTAGTGACAAAACTATTAATACATATGGAATACAAAAAAGATAAACTGTAGTGGCTCTTATTCCATAGTCTAATCTTCAACGTTCCTTGAAATCTTCGTCCTTCCAAGTACTCCAATGATCCCAAAGGTTGTAAGTTTAGCACCATCGTTGTTGAAGATCTGTAGCTATAACAATGAGAGAAATCGAGATTCTCGATCATTATTATACAGTGTCATAGTATTATTATATAAAATCAAAGTCCAATTGTATCACGACTTTAACAATAATACTACGGTGATATGTATCACTCCCCCTTAGTCAATACTCCATCTCGATCATGGAAACCACTCCCCCTTACACAATGATCCGAAAACCATATGTATTTGTAGTGTGAACTACAATATTTCTCCCCCTTTTTGTCAAAAATTGGCAAAGGTACAAGAATGGGATCATAATGAAATTTCCACAAGAGACATTTCATGACCAAAAGAAAAAATACATACCAACTTAATTTTGATGCAATCTAATATCCGAATCTAAGAGCATTCATCAAGGAGTTTTAAGATACAAGATAACCTCTATAAAATTCCACAGCTGCACTCCCCGCAAGATATTACCATTAAGCACAAGTTCAAAAGAACTCTCCCCCATTTGATGTCATTCCCGAGAGAACAACAAGAGCGACCTTAATTTTGAAAGTAAAGAAGGATTTTTTATTGGACACCAAAAACCATAGGAATGATTTTCTATATCCAAAGCTCAACCAAATTAACCACAAGTAAACCCATGATTAATTCAATTGGAATACGCTACTAAATCGAACCACAAAAGTGATCAATTTAATTGAAAGTGCTCAACATAAGTAAACTCACGGAGCTACGACTAAGTCAATCACACGAAGATGACTAACTTAACCGTTCAAATACTCAACATAAGGAAAACCTTACGGAATATATGACTACATTAACCAAAGAACGTGATAGTGTAGCCTTTCATATACTTAACACAAGAACTTGTGGAATATATGAAAACTCAACTAGATTAATTACAAGAGAAACTATAATTAATCTAATTGGAATACAAATAACCAAACTAATCATCGAAGTAATCAATTTAATTGTTTTGGGCTCAACATAAGAGAACTTATGGAACCCCGACTAAGTTCATCATAGAATATGACAACCTTAACCGTACATGTACTCGACATAAGAAAGAAAACTTATGCAGTACAAACTAAATAACCAAACAGGTTGATTAATTTAGTTCTTAATGCTCGACATATAGCATCTTATGGAACAATCAACAAAGCAAAGTAAATCGACTTAGTTGTAAGGTGCTCAACATAAGACACACAATGGAGCCTTCACGGTAAACATAATAAAATGGATCAATGAAGATCAATACCGTTGATAACATACAAGGATCTATTCTATTTTCCATCATAACGACATAATAGACTTTATCCTTGTTTAACAAAAGATTTTATCCTATTTTCCATCAAGTTAATGATTACATAGGCTTAACTTTTGTATATGTCAAAATTCCATTCGTCCTTTCATCAATACGAATACCGATTCATGAACGACTTTAATTTTGACTGGAATATTGGACCTTCAAGTTCACAGACGTAAACAATACATATCCCATAAAAATATTACAATATCACAAACCATTAAAATACTGCAATAAACATCATCCTCCAAATATTTTTAGAATTTAATAACCAATAAACCTAAAAAATAACATAAGAAAATGAAAACAAAAATAGCTATGTGTAGTCACAATCATCGCTATTCAAAGCACTAGTTATTCTTCCAACTAATCCAAAAAGAAGACATACTAGGCATATAAACTCAACAAAAACAGATGACAACCTTAAAGGGAAATGGATTCCGGTGGATCCTCAACAGTGAACAGGGACACAGGAGGTAAAAAATCCATATGATACATGAAGTCTATGAGCTTGTGATCGACATCCTTCTCAGCATCAACGGAGAGATGATTCTATTTTCGAAGATCCTTGATTTGAGATTTTATGAGACCAAGGTCAGACACAACCTTTTCCAACTCAGTTTTCACCATATTAAGACCTTTAAGAGTATCAACAAGTTGTTGTTTTGCTTCCCCCAAAGTACTTAAGAAAGTCATGAACAACTTCAACAGAGATCATATCATCCTTTTCAGCATCTTCATGAGTAGAAGCAAAGAAGCATGAGGCATTGGTGTGATCTTCATCTACAAGTGTTCTCTTCCTATTAGATTCAACCTCAACACCTTTGTCAAGAAATCCTTTTGCAAAACCACCATAGCAAGAAGATGAGGAAGACATTCTTGAAAATCCAAAAACCACCAGGAGTACACGTACGTCACTTGTAACCCTAAGAGGTTGGATATTTTATCCTTGGGGACAAAAATTTAGGGTTAAAAAAAACTGTTGACTCGGGACAGAACGGAATCCGTTTGAGTACAACAAATACCCAAGAAATAAAGTCCTTCAAACATTTTGAAAACAGGAACAAAATTTAAGACAGTATGCAACAACTTCTTTGACTTAACCAATACTTGATCTTAGCGGGTCTGCCAACACAAGTTTAGTTATGAACGATAAGAAAATAGCTTAACTTAACAGATGCAAGCAACAAGTATACCTGTTTTTAACACAACTTATTTAACAGGATTTTATATGAGTAAGTTCTCGAACCTTGTGATTAATTAGCACAAGTACGAGCCCCAGGCTCATTATGAGGTTTATGTCTTTGGTTAAGTTTGTATTTCCTCTTAGTCTTAGAGAGGGATCCTGTTTGACATGAGAAATTATCGTAAAATTTACCGTCATCAAAATAAGAGACATAGTTAGAGTTCTTACCAGAAGTGTCTTGACATGAGGAAGAGGATAATCTGTCGACAAGCTCTTTATATCTTCCAACTATCTTTTTAATATCTTTTCTCATCTCATTGATTTTCCTTTCTTCTGGGATGACTCTCTCAACAGGATCAACGTTGCTTTCAGGAGCACAACGGTTAACTTCCTTAGGATGATGTTTATTAAGACGTCTATTATGCCTTTGAACATTGGAGGAACTCACTGTACTGAAATTCCTGGTAGCATTCACAGGATAGGTACGAAAACCAATTGGATCAATCATATGTATGTCAGTCACACCTTTGAGAATCAAATCTAGGGTGTGTTGAAGTTGAACTAAGGAGTCTTTATTCAACTTAGGGTTTCTCTTATGTCTAACAGAACTCTTGGTCTCACAGAGGAGACATACCTTTTGATCATAAGAATGATTGGAGGAAGTCTTCTTAATATCATCATCAGAAGATTTGTGCTTTTTACAGACTGTCCTAAGTTTGGTGGAAATATTAGGAACACCTGTTTTTACTTCTGAATGTAACGCATAAGAAGTTCTTGGTATATTAGATTGCTTTGAACAACCTTGAACGGAGAGTTTATTCAAACAGCGTTCAATAACCAAGGCGTCCTTTTCGAGGCTGGCCTCAAGAGTTAAGCACGAAGAATGATCTTCAGCATTGCCGTGGACTTTGCAATCTCTTACAACACCAAGAAGAACATTGACATGGTGTTTTAGCTGATCCAATCTGACAGCTTGAATTCTAACAAGATTTAGAATCAAATTACTCTATTCATCTGTATCCCACTCATTAGAAGAGAAGGTCTCTTTCGAAGGGAGATCAACAACATACTTGTCATTGTTTGTCTGTCTCGTCGAACCACAAGGTTTTTCTATATTCGAGATAGAATAGTTTTTCTCTTTAATAGAGTTAGACGAGAGAGAATCTTTATTACTGGTGACGCGTTTATCAAAGATAGTACTCTTGCCCATAGAGTCAGATCGCTACAAACACAGACTGATGAGGTCTTAAACGTGTTTTCCTGCTCTGATACCAATTGAAAAAGCGGGGGTCTAACAACACCACCCAATATTTCGATTAGCAATCTGTATGGACTAACTCCGAAATACTTTGCTAGAGAATCAACTAGACGGTCAGACTCAATCTAGATAAAAGTATCTCAAGGAGTTAATATCTCTCTCTTGATTTGATTTTTACTCAAGCGAAAAACAATAGCGAGTCTTTATCAAATACAAGGAATACTTGGACGGTACCAAAGACCAATGTCCAAGGATCAATCAATATCAATCAACAACCAAAGGTTGGATTTCCAATTGATGATCACGAACGCACAACATGTATTATTTCAATTATATAAAATATAATGCGGAAAAGAAATAACACAGACACCAAAATTTTTGTTAACGAGGAAATCACAAATGCAGAAAAACCCCGGGACCTAGTCCAGATTGAATACACACTGTATTAAGCCACTACAGACACTAGCCTACTGCAAAATAACTTCGGACTGGACTATAGTTGAACCCCAATCAGTCTCCCACCGATCCAAGGTACAGTTGTACTCCCACGCCTCTGATCCCAGCAGGATACTGCGCACTTGATTCCCTTAGATGATCTCACCCACAACCAAAATTTGTTGTAACCCAAAATCACAGACTTGATAATAAACAGATCTGTCTCACACAGAACAGTCTATAAGAGGATAAATCTGTCTCCCACAGATAAACCCTAGGTTTTGTTCCGTCTTTAGATATAAAATCAAGGTTACAGGAACCAATTGATAATCCGGTCTTATATTCCCGAAGAAAAACCTAGATTAATCAATCACCTCTCTACAATCCTTCCTGACTACACAAGCGGATTGTCTAGGAATCACAAACAGTGAGACGAAGATGTTTGTGACTTCTTTATCTTTCCTATCGGAGAACTTTCACGATCCCAAGCCAATCAATCGATTGTACTCGTACGATAGCGGGCGCACTAGTAGCACACAGACGAGTGGGGACTAGTTTTGCACAATGCTAGATGTCTCCTTTATATATCCTTCAAATCAGGGTTTTTCCTTAGTTACAAAGCAATCCTTATTCATCGTTAGATGAAAACCTAATTTAGATTCAAGCTAATATTTCTCAACCGTTAGATCGAAAACTTAGCTTGTCACACACACTTGGGTAGACGTTTACTGGGTTCGTGAAAACCATGCCCAAACGTGTACGTGTATGTTGGTTCAACATAGTAACCCAAAAGGTTAACCATATGAGCATTTCATATTAACTTTGTTCTTCTTCACTATAACTAGTTCAATTGACTCAAATGAACTAGTTAAAGAGTTGTTCAATTGCTATGAGATCTTATGTAAGTACACAAGATACAATTGAAACAAAGATGATTCGATTCGATTGAATCGGCTCATGAAAATTATAGCCACGGTTTGCATAAAGCATTACTTAGTAATTTAATGTTTCATGTTCAGAGCACATCTTTAGATCATAACCTCTTAAGTTCACAAACAAGTTCGCGGACTTAAGTTAATCGGTTGAGTTTTCCAAACTCAACAGAAATTCTCGGGATGAGAACTTCCGCCAGTTCGCGGATTGAGTTCGCACACAAACGAGTTTTGGAAAATCCCATCAGAAATTCTCGGTCGAGAACTTCCGACAGTTTGCGGACTTGGCAAGACGATTCCACAATCCTCCCGATTTCTCTTGATCAACAAAGTTCAAAAACTTCGGTTCAAGGAATACATGGTTATGTAATCTAAACTCTCATTTCAATCATTGAAACATTCCCAGAGGACGCTATGTAGCCTTTATTCACAGACCGATTCACGTCAGAGCAATTCTCAAAGTGAATGAAACTTTTCATGAATTTCGTCACTAGGTGAAGATAAACTTGATCAAAGCGAAACGCTTTACCAACACACGATTTCGAGATAAAAGATAAGCAGTGAATGCTCAGCTCGAAATGTCAAATGTGTGTGATCTAGTCTATATAGCATACGACTTTTGTCTCATAAGAAGTAGGAGATAGAAGAGATATAATTTTCAGTGATAGATAAGTTCAAGTCTCCACATACCTTTTTGTTGATGAAGTTCCACGGTTCCTTGTATAGATCTTCGTTGTTGTATGATGAATCGCCATGAAGTCCTTGAGCTCAACTATACTTTTCTATCCTAGTCCGAGACTTATCTATGTAGGCTAGAAATCAAGACTTATAGTTTTGATCACTAACATTGGCAAACATGCTTGAGATAGCAACGCATGCGAGGTTGACCGAGCTATGCTCTAACAGTAAGCTTTTAATTTAACCATCTTCGTATTTACCCATGACTAAAGTCATGATGACGTTTCAATCTTGAAAATAGCTTTGATGACGATAGTCGATTCTTTATGTCTAACGACTGGTATAACATTATAGAAGAATGTTTCAATTATTGAAATGTAGAGTTGGGAATATATAACCAACTATGGATGTAAGCATTTAGTGTGTTTGCACATTTGTGTATAAATCCATGTGCCGGAAACCAAGTGCGTGCATATGTGTGCATGCGGTATTGGTTAAGGAGACAGGTTGGGTAAGCGTACCCGTACGCATACTGGCGAAAGTTCGCATCCGTGAAATTCTACTGGGTTTGAAGTTTACGAACTCGAAAACCAGTCACCTTAGGTATGTGTGAAAAAGCGGGGGTACAACAACCACACCCAACAATTCAATTAGCAATCTGTATGGACAAACTTCAATATACTTTCTAGAGAATCAACTAGACAGTCAGACTCAATCTAGATAAAAAGTATATCAAATAGTTTATATCTCAATCTCTCAATTTGATCTTTACTCAAGCAAATAGAAATCTGCAAGTCTTTATCAAAGAGAGATAACTTGGATGGTACCAAAGACCAGTATCCAAGTGTCAATCAATTTAAATCAACAACCAAAAGGTTGGATATTCTAATTGATTGAACAACACACAACCTACGATATTTCAATTATATAACAAAATATAATGCGGAAAAGAAATAACACAGACACCATAATTTTGTTAACGAGGAA
The DNA here is from genome assembly GCF_003573695.1 of Papaver somniferum. NCBI lineage: Eukaryota > Viridiplantae > Streptophyta > Magnoliopsida > Ranunculales > Papaveraceae > Papaver > Papaver somniferum. The sequence continues at coordinate 180,098,456 of NC_039360.1, forward strand.
GTCGCCAATGCAGAAAAACCCCGACACCTAGTCCAGATTGAACACACACTGTATTAATCCGTTACAGACACTAGCCTACTCCAAACTAACTTCGGTCTGGACTGTATTTGAAACCCAATCAATCTCATACTGATCCAACGTACATTTATGCTCCTACGTCTCTGATCCCAGCAGGATGCTACGTACTTGGTTCCCTTAGCTGATCTCACCCACAACTAAGAGTTGCTATGACCCAAAGTCGAAGACTTTAATAAAAAAATCTGTATCACACAGAAAAGTCTACGGTAATAGATAAATCCGTCTCCCACGAATATACCTACGAGTTTTGTTCCGTCTTTTGATAAATCAAGGTGAACAAGAACCAATTGATAAACCAGACTTATATTCTCGAAGAACAACCTAGTATTATCAATCACCTCACAATAATCCTAATCGACGCATCGAAAAAAGATATTGTGGAATCACAAACGGTGAGACGAAGTGTTTGTAATTACTTTTCTATCTTTACTATCGAAGATATAAATCACAAGCCAATTATTACAATTGTACTCAAAACGATGGAAACAACAAGATCAGATCACACAACTACAAGAAAAGTAGTATCGCTCTAGCTTCACAATCCCAATGAAGTCTTTAAGTCGTTAACCTGGTTTAGAAGAAGAAACCAAAGGTTAAAGGAGAATCGACTCTAGCTTATGCAACTAGTATCACATGTAAGGTGTGGGGATTAGGTTTCCCAGTTGCTAGAGTTCTCCCTTATATAATCTTTCAAATCAGGGTTTGCAATCAATGTTAGCTTGGTATTAAAGCATTCAATATTCACCGTTAGATGAAAACCTGATTAGATTCAAGCTAATATTTCTCAACCGTTGGATCGAAACCTTAGCTTGTTACACACACATGAAATGTCCAATTTTGGGTTTATGTAACCGTTCCCAAACATTAACATTTGTTGGTTCAACAATAGTTAACCAAATGGTTAGCCATATGATCACTTTCATATCCACCATATTCTTCTTCACCATAACTAGTCTAAATGACTTAAATGAACTAGTTAGAGAGTTGTTCAATTGATTAGATCTTATGTAACTACAAAAGACACAATCGAAGCAAAAACGGTTTGATTCACTCGAATCGGTTCATGAACTTTATAGCCACGGTTTGCAAAAGCATTCCTTATTTTATATAAACATGAGTTCAAGAACAACCGATTTTAGATATAACCTACTCAAGTTCGCGGACTTAAGCTCATGGAAGGAGTTCACAAACTCCAGCAGAAATTCTCGGGTCGAGAACTTCCGCCAGTTCACGGACTGAGTTCGCGGACTTGGCTCACGCCACATTCCATTTCTCTTGATCAACAAAGTTCGCAAACTTTGGTTCAAGGAATAAGAACTTATACATATATGTGTTTCCACAACAATGCTTATATCCTACCAATGGTTATGCAATCTAAACTCTCATTTCAATCATTCAAACATTCTCAGAGGACGTAATATAGTCGTTATTCAAAGACCATTTTTCGTCAGAGCAATTTCCAAAGTGATTGAAACATAACATGACATTCGTCACTAGGTAAAGATGAATTTGGCTAAAGCGAAAGCTTACCAACACGTATTTCGAGAAATAGATAGGCGAGTTAAACTCGGCTCGAAATAACAAATGTGTATAATGAAAGTCTATATATCAAAACGACTTTTGTCTCAAGAATAGGAGATAGAGTAAATAGACTTTTGAGTGACAGATAAGTTCAAGTCTCCACATACCTTTTAGTTGTTGAAGTTCCACCAGTTCCTTGAGTAGTCATTCGTCTTGTATGATGATTGTCATGGAGTCTTGAGCTCAACTACACTTTCTATCCTAGTCCGAGCCTTTAGCTATATAGGCTAGAAATCAAGACTTATAGTTTTGATCACTAACATTGACAAACATGCTTGAAATAGCAACGCATGCGAGTTCGACCGAGCAATGCTCTAACAATCTCCCCCTTTGTCAATTTTAGTGACAAAACTATTAATACATATGAAATACAAAAAATAAATAAATTAACTTTTGTAGCTCCTATTCCACATGCCTAATCTTCAACATTACTCGAAATCTTCGTCACTTCCAAGTACTCCAATGATCCCAAAGGTTGTAAGTTTAGCATCATCGTTGTTGAAAATCCGTAGCTATAACAACAAGAAAACAATAGTTCTCAATCATTGTTATACAGTGTCATAGTATCATTACACAACTTCAAAGTCCAATTGTATCACAACTTCAACAACAATATTATGGTGATATGTATCACTCCCCCTTAGTCAATACTCCATCTCACATGGAAACCACTCCCCCTTACATAATGATCCGAAAACCATATGTTTTTGTAGTGTGAACTACATATTAATTCTCCCCCTTTTTGTCAATAAAATTGGCAAAGGTACAAGAACGGGATCTTAATGAAATTTCCGAAAGAGATATTTCATGACCAAAAGAAAGCAAAAGTATATCATCTTATTTAGATGCAATCATAAAGCCGAAGCTAAATGCATTCATCAAGGAGTTTAAAGATACAAGATAACCCCTATAATATTCCACAGCCGCACTCCCCACAAAGATTTGGCAATTAAGAGCAAGTTCAAAAGAACTCTCCCCCATAATATGTCATTCTCGAAAGAACAACAAGAGCGACCTTAATTTCGAAAGAAAAGAAGGATTTCTTTGGACATAACAAATCACATACAAGTATGAATTTGAATCCAATATGCTCAATTAAATTAACCACAAGAGAACCCATGATTAATCTAATCGAAAAATGCTCAACACAAGTGAACTTATGGAGACTAAAAAACATACAATTAGATTAATCACAAGAGAACCCATAATTAATCTAATCTAAATACACAACCAAACTAATCACAAAAGTAATCAATTTAATTGGTCATGCTCGACATAAGAAAACTTACGGAGCAACAACTAAATAACCAAATGAGATAATTAATTTAGTTGAATATGCTCGACATAAAGTACCTTACGGAACAACAACAAAGCTAATCATAAAAATAATCAAATTGGTTGTTTAGTGCTCAACATAAGACACCTTATGGAACAACACAATAATACATAAAATATGGATCAGGGAAGATGAATTACTTCGGAATACACAAGGATTCATTCTATTTTCCATCACTATTCGCATAACGACATTCAATAGACATAATCCTTGCAAACAAAAGATTTTAACCTATCTTCCATAAATAATTGACAATATAGGCTTAACTTTTGTATTTATCAAAAGTCTATTCATTCTTTTATCAATACATGCATATCGACATACGAAAGACTTTACTTTTGACAAGATATGGGACAATCATAATTCACGGACGCAAACACACATGTCCCATAAACAATTGCAATATATAAAACCATAAAGATTAATACTGCAAAAATCATCTTCCAAACTAATTTAGAATTTAAACCAATAAATCTAAAACATGAAGATGAAAACGTTGGACATAGCTATATGTAATCACAATAATGGCTATTCCAAACTCTAGTTATTCTTCTAAATAAAACATGAAAATAGAATATTTACTAGGCAAAAACTCTTAAAAAAACATTTCACTTACTTTCAGTACTCTTCTCAAACTCTCTGTATTCATCAAGCTCATCTTCAATTAAATCAATCCTTGATTCCAAATGATCCATCTTTTCTTCGAGTTTCTTGGAAGAAGCTTCAAGTTCACCTTTTAGGGCACGAACTTGTTCTAAGACGAGATTTATGGTTAAAGAGAGATTATCAAACTGAGAGACAGAGATGTTCCCGTCCAGAAAGGAACCGTGAATATCAGGGCTCATCACATTATCAGAAGAATCGAATCGTATCTTATTATAAGGAAAGAGAACAGTCCAAACATCACCTTCTTTACTAGAAAGACTTGAAGAAGACATGATAGAGGATATAGAAGAAATGTTTATGCTAAGGAGAAAAACTTCATTTTAAAAGCAACTGAGGATATGATATAAATATCCAAAACGACCTTTGACCAAAACCCTAAAAATTATCCTCAGAAAAGATCTTTAAAAAAAACGTTTGAACAACCAAAAATCTAGGCTAAATAACATAAAACTTTCATCACAGCCCTCTTGAAGATTATGATTTTTGTCTATGAGGGATAAACAAAAATCATCAATACAGTATTACAAACTGTAGTTGTTCCAATTCTCTAAAGAATTGGTTAGCTTCTTTTGAGGGGATGCAGTATGTGATATATCTTGTTTCTGTTTTGCTTTTAAGAAAGAAGAGTTATCTTCATCATTCTTTCTTTCTCTTAGCACAGATTTCTTAAGTTGTTGTATAAACAGTGACATAGTCGAATTAAAGAAATTCTCATCCCTTTTGTCAGTCAATTTAGAACGTCGACACTTACGGTCAGATGCAGCAACATGATTGCTAAACAGATGACGTTTCTCTCTTTGTTCAAGTTCAAGATCGAAAATTTTCAACTTTCCAGCTAGGGTATTTCTGGATAGTGTATCAAGGTTATTTACCTCAATAATGGCATGCTTCTTAGAATCGTATCTAAATGGCAGCGATCTGAGAATTTTCATCACAATGTCCTTTTCAGGAATAGTCTTACCCAATGCAAAAGTTGTATTAAAAATTTCAGACACTTTGTGATTAAACTCATCAAATGTTTCTTCATCTGCGATACGAAGGTTTTCCCAATCAGAATTAAGGTTTTGAAGCCTAACTTCCTTTTCACTTGTATTACCTTCAAAAACGGTTTCTAAGATATCCCAAGCTTCTTGCGACTTAGTGCAATTTGACACATGGTGCTGAAGATTTGGGGTAATGGCATGTATAATGACATTCAAACCGTCGGAATTTCGCTTTGCAGCATTTATCTCGGAAGGGGTGTATTCACCAATAGGTTTGGGAACGTTTACATCTCCAACTTCCACAACGGGAGCATTATAGCCATTAACAACATATACCCATGATTGAAAATCACGTGCTTGAAGAAAAGCTCGCATAGCAATTTTCCACCATAAGTAATTAGAGCCATCGAAGACTGGTGGTACGTTAATGGAGATAACACTCTGTCCATAGAGTCAGATTGCTACAAACACATACTTGTAAGGTCTTAAACGTGTTTTCCTGCTCTGATACAAATTGAAAAAACGGGGGGTACAACAACCACACCCAACAATTCGATTAGCAATCTGTATGGAAAAACTCCAATATACTTTCTAGAGAATCAACTAGACAGTCAGACTCAATCTAGATAAAAAGTATATCAAAGAGTTTATATCTCAATCTCTCGATTTGATCTTTATTCAATGTAGATGGGGGAAAACGATTTGCTGGTTTTTAAGGAATTGAGGAGACGACCGTACGGAGGAGACTCCTCGAACCGAGCAAAATTTTAAACCACACACAGATGTACCGCTGCAATGGGGGTGCTTTAGATTCGAGAGATCAATTTGTAGTACTCCGACCTAAATCAAGACAATGACCGTTCCAGAGTAAATTCGGTCACAAGAGAGGATGGGTTGATCTGTAGGAGGGAAGCTGGGAAATGTGTGGAATCAATGGTAATCAAAGATTGTGGGTGTGTGAATTCTGAATATGATAAGCTCTGAATGATTGAAATCGCTCAATTGAGAGTAGTTGCTTAACTGATGAGTTGATGATCTCGTGTTGTCAATGAGACGTGAGATTGATGATACTGTTGATACTGATCATTCAATCATGATTCAGAGACTTATTTATATTGCTGGAATTTTAGACACCATGATCCCATGAAGTGTGACAGTTGATGGAATCAAGGAGTGGGGAAGTGGAGATTGTGTTTGAAACCAGTTTCTCAACGTATGGAGACTTGGTCGATTTTCCACCCACTACCTCGTGAATTCCTTCAAATGATTGCACGACTTGCTCACATTCCATCATGTGTTTGAACACACGTGCCGTAGACCGCTAGACCAAAACCCTAAGTGATATCCCCCCAAAGTGACACGATTGACGTCTCGTGGTATGTTAGTCAATTGATGACTTCGTGGTTTGATGGGACGATGAGTCCATGTAGTTGCTGAGTTGAACATGATGTTCTGAAACTCATGAGTTGAACATGTCATGAGACAGAGGTATAGTTCTTACGATGAAGCGAGAAAGTATTGCTCATTCGATGGATCGTTGAATATTTATTGTTGAACCAATATCCCTTGGTTTGAGCAAATATTTATCATCTGAGCAACTGTTGCTCACGTGATGAATTGTTGAATATTTGATCGTCTGAGCATGTGTTGCTCATCTGCTGGATTATTGGCAGCGTACCAAAAATATTAATTAGAATACTGGTCGTTTAACCGAGCATAATTAATAAAATTAATGACCATGAGGTCGTCGTAAAATTATTAAGGTTGGAATATGGAATGAGTTCGTCAGAATTTTAACCATCGGACGAAGGAGGGAGCGACTACATGGGACCGTGGATCAACCATGTAGTGTCCATATGCTCACGTGAGTAAATACAAAGAACTCCTGAAGAGTTGACGATTTTTTGGTGAAAGAATGATCAAATGCTGGTTTAATCATTTATTCGAAAATGCTCGTCTGAGCCTTAGGTGAGAAAACCTAATTAATTATGACGGAGTGAGGGACCGACCATGGGGTTATGAAGACGGACCTAGGTAGTCACGTGACCGCCTGATGATCGCTTCATGAAAATCCAAAGTGTTTGGAAGAGTCTTGGACCTAATACATGCAATTGTGCAAATTAAGTCAAAACTGTGAAACTTGATGGGACCGGATTCTGTAAGCCAAAGAGCCAATCTTGGTCGGTCAAGATAGAGTGCTCGTGTCCCCAAGGCATCCGCGTCTCAGTCCTGGGAATTTTGATATTTTATGGCGTGCAATTGAGCATCCATTCGAGAAAATATGCCAAAATTAGGGTTTCGACGAAACTGAGGAAAACACCATGAGATGATGGAAAATAATTATAAAATAAGGAATAAGGAGGCGTGGGACCGCCGAGGCCAAGGCATGGTCGGCCGGTCGTGGCCACGGTTTCGTGGTGCCTTTTCCTTAATTTTATAATATTATGATGATTTTATGAAAAATTCATGAATTTTAAGAAATTTGATGAATTTAGGGAGTTTCCATGAATTGAAGGATTTTTCATGAGTTCAGGGAAGCAAAAAATATTAAAATAATAAAAACAAGGGCGTGTGGGACCGTGGAGGCGCGGCCGGCCGGCTAGGGCCCGGTCCCATGAGTTTCCCTAATTTTTATGTATTTTTAATGTATTTTTCCATGATTTGAAGGGATTTTCCTAATTTGAGAGAAATACCATGAAATCAAGGAGTTTCATGGGATGAAGGAAATCCTAAAAATAATAATAATAAAATACATGGGCGTGTGGGATCGGCTGAGCCCGGTCCCACGTGTTTCCCTAATTTTATATTATTATTTTTTATGTATTTTCAAAATACCATGATTTGAAGGAATTTTCATGAAATCAGGGAAATAATAATAATAATAATAATAAAATAATGAGGAACCATAAGGTATGGGGACGGCTGGGACCAAGGCATGGACGGTTGGCCAATGGTCACGCCCCACACTCCTTTCCTTAATTTATATTATTTTTTATGGATTTATGGAAGTACCATGAAACCGAGGAGTTTCCTCGAGACGAAGGAGATTTGATAAGATGAGAGGATTTTCATCAAATCATGGAAAATAATAAAAATGCATTAAAAATATAAAACTGGCGTGGGATTGACAACGACACGGTCGGTCGTGTGTCCGTGCACCCAACACCCTGGTCAATATTTTTAATTATTTACTATTTTCTTCTCTATTTTGCATAGGTTCATCGTTTTGTTGTATTTTTGAAATACTCGTTCGTGCGGTGACTGTTAGTGTATCATCGTTGAATACACCTTCACCATTCGAATCGGGGCTTACTTAGAGGTAGCTCAGACTCCCGGTTGTTGATTATTTATTACTAATTGTGGAATTCAGTGGAGAATAATGCACAAAACTGAGTAATAAGATGTTTATTATTAATTCATAGGATCAACTGAGGATTCGACTACAAATTCAGAATAATAAAGTGAGCATTACCATTCCATGGGATCGTAGCTTCGACCATAGAATTAGAGTAATTAAGTTTTATCTATTACCATTTATGAGACCAGTTGTGGATTCGATCATGAAATCGGAGTAATGAGATAATATAGTTATTGCTATTCTATGAGATCAAGTCGTGGATTCGATCATAGATGCAGAACAATTATTTATTGCCATTCCATGGGACCAGTCGTGGATTCCACCATAGAATCGGAGCAATTGTTATTGCCATTCCATGGGACCATTCGTGGATTCGACCATGGAATAGGAGCAATAATATATTATTCTGGGAATTCAGTAGTGAATGTCACTGCAAAATTAATCTTAATTAGGAATAATTAACTTTGTGGATCTATACTAGCAGAGCAAGCTGTCTAGGAGCATTAATTATCCCGATATGAGCTTGTCGGTAAGTCATATCCTTTATATAGTCAGGGTAAGCTCGTTGTTTGTTCCTGAAGACGTTATCGCTCTATACTAGCAGAGCAAGCTGTCTAGGAGCCGTCCATCTCGTGATAGTATATAGAAATAATCACTGAAAGTGTTCAGTGTTCATGAGATATGCCGTTGTCCAGTCGTAAGACTACATATATACATGTATTCTGAGAGAAAGTACTCTCCGTTGAGAATTCGATGAAAGACCCGTGTCTCGATACTCACGTCTGATTGCTGGATCAGAGCTTCGTATAATTATGAGTTCACGATTTTAGACCTTATCGAAAATCCACCATATACATTAAGTCCCCTGCTTAATGAGGAAAGCCGTGTTCCTCACTCAGCATTGAATGGTGATTTTCCGGTCATAAACAATATAAGTAATTGAACTTAGTCGTAAGTTAAGACGTTACCAGATTTCGATTGTACAAGTAAACCAGGACTTGAATGAAGGTCTCAATGGCATGATAGAGCGTCGTTTGATGGAAATAAATTGGTGTTGAACCGCTGGTTTGGACGATGGGACCATGGTCGTTTTGGGATTTGCGGGCCGGGCCCAATACGGAAATCCTTAGAAAATTAGGTTTTGGAAATAAAATTGATATAAAAAAATTTAATCCCTTTTTCTTTTTTTCACGACCAGTGCTTTGATCCCTTCATCATCTTCACGCTCGTTCACAGGGGAGGAGGAAAATTTCCTGACGCCGGAGCCGCCGCCGATCGCCGTCTGATCAGCCGAAGTCCGGCCATTTTCCGGCCGACCGACCAGGCAAGATTATTTTTTTTTTAATGTTTGCTGATGTTTGCATGAATTTCATGGAGTGATCATGTTGAGATCATATATTTGTGTACGTTTTGGTGTGAGTTTTTTATGAAAAACCCTCGTTTCGAAAACGTATGTTTGTTCGATCGTTAGTTTTGAAAACTAACAATAATCCCTGATCTAGAAGAGATTTTATTTTTTTTATGAAACTAGATCCAGTGATAAAACTTAGTTTATGAGCTTTCATGTGTACCAAGGTTTTATCATAAAAGAAGTGAAGTTTCACGAAATCGACATAAACCTTCGTTTTAAAGACAAATAACGACGACACGAAGGAGAATATATATTATGAACATGTGTCCAGTGATAAAATTTTGTTTATGATCTTTCATGTAAATACAAAACTTTATCATATGTATAAATTGTGATCTTTCACAGTATTTCGAAATAAACCTTCGTTTTAAAGACAAATAACGACGATACGAAGGAAAAATAGTTATATATATATATGCAGCCGTGACAAATATTGTGCAAAATATGATGATATATTTTATTTTCATGAGTTTTTTTTCATTAAATAAAATCCTTGAGAGTTTACGTATGCAAGTTGCATTAATTACTGCTTTTTTTCGAAAAATCAAAGCGTGTGTTTTGAGGAACCTTCGAAGATAGACAATATATTTATGATGAAATATTTTATTGTTATAAACTTCATAGGTTAGTTGTGTGAATGTTCACATTGTGAAAATTGTGTCCGTGATTTCATGAAAAATCAGTTTCGGAAATTAAATAAAGATACGTTCGTTTTTTGCAGTTTTCGAAGAGACGAACGATTTTGAGGTGTTAACTCTAGCATTACTATCACTATTTTTAGTGGAAGTATAAAAGGTAAGAGTTAAGAGTTACCATTTTTGCTTGTATTTCCTTGATTTATATCTGGACGACATACTGAAGTAGAATGTAGTGTGAACCTTTTCAGCTACTCAGCAAAGATGACCAATTACCAAGTTGACGACGCCTCGAGGGAAGAGATGTGCGTTGATGATGGTATCTCCAGATATGAGACATGCATGGATGAAACTTCTATTGGGGGAGACGAAGACGAAATCCCTGGGATTAAGAATGTCCTGAACATAGATGATGCATTATTTGAAAAAGATATTCCAGGAGCTGAGCAACATTTAAAATCCCCAGTGTATCGTCTTTTGATAAATCCCAGAACTGTTACTCAGAAGAAATTGGTGACTCCTAAGACAGTGATTCGATTTTGTCTTGAACGATGGATCTTCACCTCATCAATCATAGATTTTAAGCTTTCACGACGACCTTTGGAGAAATTTGCCGGCTGGGCGAGGCATATGTTGGGTTTTTCTCATGTGAGGACTATGCTCGACCAGGCGCAGGTGACGAGAGCTATTCAAGCTTCTGGAGAGTTGTTCATTTATCATGACGCAAGTGTTATTGTGGATCTGTTTGCTCGCTGGTGCATTCCCACTCACACTTTCATATGTAGATGGGGAGAGTTTACCATTACCTTGGAAGACGTGGCGGCTCTGATGCATATCCCAATCACGGACAATCTTCCTGGGGATCTTTCAGATGATGAGACCGCCGTTTCTCATGTGTTGACAGCTGCAATGGAGAAAGAGAATAAGACTGGTAGTAAAGGATGCTATGCTTCCTGGTTGACACACTGGTGGTCCAAAGACGAGGTTTCTGATAAACCCATCGACGGTATGTTACCCATTGCTGCTTTCTTATGTTTATGGTTGTCCAGAGACGTTTTTGAAGACAGTGGAAACTTGTTGAAATCCTTTTGTGATTCCCTTTGCTATTAAGATGGCTCAAGGTGAGAAACTTCCTATAGGTAGTTTATTCTTAGGCTCCTTGTATTACAACCTTGACTCCTTGATTATAGACTCCAGTGTGTCGAACGGCTCTATGAAGATTGAGTGTTATGCCAAGACGATGTTTCTTCAAGCTTTGATGTGGGAGCACTTTAAGAATTATGCACTTACTCCACATAATGTTCTGCAAGGACCGAATACTGATGCGCGCCATACTTTCCCTAAGAAAGATAATGCTAGGATCATGTGTTGGTCCACAAAGCAGCCCCGTTCTAAAATACGCTTTATTGATGTGTTAGATGAAGAATCTGAGTTCAATTTTCGCCCGTGGGTGTCAGTGCCTGATTATGTTTCTCAGCCGATGACTTTCAATACTGGAGAAAGCACGAGTTTGACGTCTGGTGCGCATCTGAGTGATGGCGAAAGATCTTTCATGTTGAGTTGCACCCCTGGTCATTTGCTATCAGCCACGTTTGGAGAGATTTCAGTGGAGGAGTATAATATTGATAGAGCAGCTCGACAAATGGGTATGTATCAGTGTGTTCCAACCATATGGAGAAGGAAGCCATCAGTTGAGCAACTCAGGACTCATTTGGATCATACTCACGTGGAAGGGAGTACCTATTGGTTTCCTGGTTCTGATAGATTCGCTTATGTAACCCCAGGTTATGTAGAATTCTGGGATCAACAACTTGGGAGTTTGCGTGGCTTTGTAAGATTTCCCAGACCTCCATTCAAGGATCTTCCTTCGGCTGAGATGATTTCCATTCGACCAAGATTGAAGTATCTTTTTGGTGATAAACGAAAGTCGTCTCCAGGATGCTCTCAGATATGTTTCTTCATATAATCTTCACGAAATTATAAGAACTGTATTCTGATTATATTACTAGATTTCACCACAGGACGGTCGTAATATACGACCTTGAATCGGTGTAGATTTCTCAGAGACTGAGGCGGTTATTCATGGCGGAGAAGGCAGGCATAAAGGTTATAAGCTGTTACCCAATACCGTAAAGTCCCCAGTTGGTGCTTTGGTGAGTTTCCAGTATTTTCTTTGTTGTGACTCTTTCTCGCCCATATTATTAGGATCCTGAAACCGATATTGTTATTCCGTTGCAGAGTTTTGCTCCATCAAGTATTGATGGTCTTCGGTTCTCCGCCTTTGAGCAAGCAATTCCTGACTTGAGCGATGAAGAAGAAGCTATAAGTATCTTTTCACATGTTCGATTATGATGCTTTATTGATGAAACGCTAATTTTTTGAGAATATGTCCAGGAGGTTGTCGTTATGTAAATGGAGAGTCCTGCTACTCGACCGTCACTTGAGAATATAGACACAGGCAGTGCCAAGGATTTGGAGCCGAATGAAAGTAATGACCCTCCCATTGTTGACACGGACAATCCCAACTCCTTGAACGCTTTGGATACCTCTCAAGTAAGCATATACCCTGTACCTTCTCCATAGAAGTGTAAAAGTGCTGATTTTTGAATGAATGAATGTGAATCCATGTGCGTATATGAAAACTTAGTCAAATTTCGTCGTCAGAAAATTCAGAACCCAGCTTTTTAGTAAAAATGCCGTAGAATCTTCGTCCGGAATCGGATTTTGATAATCTGCATGTGCAAATTGAAGCCCTTTCCAAGCTTTTTTAGAGAATATTTTTAAGTTTTGAGCACGTTCAGATCCTGAAAAAGGAGAAATAGTAAACTTCTAGGAGACTTCCAGGACTTTTTCAGATTGCGCATCACTTGATATTTTGGCCACATCTACTTGCTCGTTCATCGGATTGTCATGAAATTTGACATGTCGTAGATGACATACATACGAAGAGAATGGTATATGTCCCATCCTAAAATTCCTTGTATATTACTCCCAGTTCGTGTCTTAGTACAGAGCAGAGTTCAGTTTCTTCAGACGGACTCATCGTAAAACGTGTTTTCAGGACTTTTATGTTATTTGCTCGTGCCTTGAATGTATTATGATGAACCTTGATGATGTTTCCTTGCTGGTATACTGTGTTTCATAATCTTCTTTGGATTCGTGACTCTAACCTCATGTAATCTTCGTATTAGGTGCTAAATACCGAAGTTGAGGATACTGGAGCCAACGATGATAACTCTAACCATTCTGGAGTTATTGATGAAGAGACAACCATCCCTGCACTTCAAGGCCATGAGAAGGTCGCTACTGATGTTATGGAAACCCAGATGGTTGTTTCCTCAGTGATCGAAGAAACCGAGACAGCAGCGGAGAATACCGAAGGAATTATTGCTTTGGTTGTGGAAGCCGCTCCAGTGACTGAGAACCGTATAATAGTATATGAATATCCAACTTCAAGAGTTTCTTTCGATCCTCCATTTGACACTTCACTCCCATATCATGAACTGATAGGTGGATTCAACGTTCCCATTGGATATGCACGCTTGTACGAGACAATATGGAAGAAGTTTGGCCACATGATCGTTGACAGGAATCCTGGGCGTGCTTATGCTTTAACCATGCAAGTAGGCGTTATCTTGCGTGTCGTAAGTGATATGCGTGCCATACCTAGGAATATTGTGACTCCAGATATACTCTTTGATTGGGAGTTTAACTTGGAGAATTCAGAAAGACTTCGTCTCAACGCGAAATGGCTTCGCAAGCAAATAAACGTTATCAAGGATTCATGTGAGAAGAACATACCCTTTCCCAATGATGTTTTGAAGGATAAGGAGTACAAGATTTCCAAGCTGACCGAGGAGTTGAACAAGGAGAGGGCGGCTTTGCAAATCTTGAAGGATGCTGATGAGCGAAAGCCTTTTCTTGCTGATTTCCTTTGATTATCTCTTGAACTTCTGAACTTCTAAGAGATGTGAGGTTTATACTTGGGTTTTGATATTTAGATGGTTTTGGATTGACTGATGGTTAAGGATTTTCTTGTAGATTTGATAGAGATTTTCTTTTACGAAATATGAACTGAATTTTGATAAATTGCTGAATTCAAGTACTAATTGCAAGTATTGCAAACGTTTTGGAGGAATTGAAATACAAATGAAAGAAAATCCTAAATGTTAAATCCAAACGCCATGAATGCTTCGAACGCCCAATACCTCAAATGTCTAATAATTTCAGATAAACGCCTTGAGCCAATTTTCGTGAATTACTGGCAGGGTTCTGTCATCTGTGTTGATCAATTTGTAGTATCCTTCGGCCACGGACTTAGCGACCATGAATGGTCCTTCCCAATTGGAGTTCCTTGTAGAATGAAACCGCGCTGAACTGCCTTGAGAACCAGGTGTCCTTCATGAAACTTGTTAGGCTTGGTCGATCGTGCCTTGAATATCTTCCGTTGATTCAGAATTCCCTGTTTGACGGAATTCCACGATTGTGGCACATATGGACACTCGTGCGGAAGAGAGTATCCAGCATAGTGTTGATCATGCTTAGCCAGGTCTTCAACAATAAACCTCTCGACGGAGTGACCGATTTGAAGAAGTTCTGAACCCAACCATTGGGTGTAATATTGCTGCGGTGAAGTCACCCACTCGTAGCTTTTGATGACTGCTAAATCGTTCATGGGGAGAAGTCCCTGGACCATAGTAGCATATCTGAATATTGGTAATATTGGATCATGAGGAGGAATAAGACTTGCCTGAGCTCGAAACCTTCTGACAAAGGTGTGCGGATTACCTCCAAGTTCCTGCGTAAGTCCCATCAGAGTTTTTACTTCTTCCAGATGCTCAAACGGTGGTGCATCCTCTGCTTCTTCTTCTGACTCGGAATCCTTGTCGATGACATGATGTGTTGAAGGCATCGTTATCCTTCCAGCATGAATCCAAGTTCTTCCAAGGACCATGTCGTATCCAGGGTCTTCCTGGATTATGAAAAACTTGGCCTCAGTGCAGATCAATCTTTCCGTAACTTTGAGAGTGATGAAGTCGTATGCGTCTTTGGAGATTCCTTCGTGGTCCCTGATTGCTATGGGAGCGTGGGTGGATTCCTGTCGAGTAATGCCAACAGCTCTGAGAGTTTTCAAAGGGATGATGTTGACAGCGGTACCAACATCGACGAACGCCCTCTTGAACTCATTTCCTTTAATGTTCACTGTGGTGAGCAGTCTCCAGTCATACATTTCTTTATCGGTGGCTGAAGGTTCGGTGGTGGTCTCTTGGATCAGCGGACGTTTTCCGGACACGATGTGGTTCAGTGCAGCAAACATGTCTTTCTTTTGAGCTTTCGAAAGATACAACAACTCGCAGACATGTTCGATCAGAGATTGGACCGCTTCCTTGACAGGAGATTCAGAGATGGTAAAAGTTCTGACTGGGAGGGTTTTTTTGTGTACTCTCTCAGTCCCCAGGTTGATCTCTCCTGATTCGACCTTTTCTTTGAATATGCGCTTCAAAATTTTGCAATCACTTGTGGGATGGCTGACGTATCTATGGAAGCGGCAATACCGAGGATTTTCCATGGCTTCTTCAGTTGGTTCCTTCTTGACATAAGGCAATTTGATTGCACCATCTTGGATCCAGGCATCGAGTAGTTCACTAACTTCTTCCATTGAACAGGGAAAATCAGGTGCTTCTGGATCTTCCGTATGCTGAGGAGGGACTTTCGAATTCTCCTTCTTGTGTGCCTTTGAAGGGGTGGAAGAAGTATGCTTGTGTTGTGGTTCTGCTTTTCGCTTACTCCCTTCTGTGACAGCATTTGTTGAAGGTTGCAGGTTGTACTGCTTGTTGATCAAACGCCTGCTTCCTCGAGTGTCTTTTGAATCCTCAGTCTTTGTAGACTTTGTTCTTTCCAAAAGAGCGGATGCAGTGGTTGCCGACCTCTTCGCAGCTTCGTGAAGCTCTGAGAAAGTCTGGAATCGAAGATTCTCCAGCAAGGCCCTGTAGACCGGAAGCATGCCATTGATGCACAAGTCCACCAATTGTTGCTCCGTTACGTTTGGGTCGTGACAATCCAGGGCTTGGACTCTGAACCTTTTCACATAATCATTGGGATTTTCACTGACCCTTTGAAACATTCTTCCAAGGTCGGAGAGGGTGACTTGTTCTGACACGAAGAAGTATTTTCTGTAGAATGCGTTAACCATTTCTCCCCAATTTTTGATGGTCCCTGGTGTGATGTTGTTATACCAGGTGTATGCCCTACCTTTAAGAGATTTTGAGAATTCCTTGAGACGAACGACATGATTATGTTCATGTTCTCCCAGGGCTTCGAGAAAACGAGAGACATGTTCCCGAGCATTGCCAGTTTAATCATACAAGGTGAAAGTTGGAGAAACGTAACCTTTGGGGAGTGGAATCCTCTGCGTAGTGGCAGGATAAGGAGGTTGATGACGATGGTCATGCGATGTCTTGTCTTTTCCACGGTTCTCCAAGAGGTGCTCCAGACCCTCGCGAGTAATGAAGTTCGATGATCCCTTTGCTGATGAGTTGTCTGCAGCAGTTTTGCGGACTTCGTCGTCTTCTACTGTATGGATTGGAATTACTTCAGGATCGTCGTCTGAGGATTTCTCCTTCTCCTTTCCTTTCTCTTGAGTTTTCTCTGACATCTTGTCAGTAAGAGTTTTGAGATAATTACACAGCTCCTTCTGTGTAGCAGCCATGTCAGTCTGATTCTTTGCAAGAGTCTCCTGCTCTTTGATAAGATCAGCAATGGTAGGTGGTGGATCTCCTCTGACTTCTTCAGGGTGTCGTCCGGACAGTGGATGACCTTTAACGTGAGGAGGAGTAATGTCACTACCATGGGTGTTTGAGGTCGGAATTGTCTCCGGGATATTCTGATTGTTGTTGTTGCTAGTGCTAGCACGGTTTGTGTTAGGATTCGTAACCGAACCTGACCTGAGATCAACCATCTTGTGAAATTGTGAGATTGCAATCGAGAGAATGATCTCCCACTGTGGTCGCTAATCTGTAGATGGGGAAAAATGATTTGCTGGTTTTTAAGGAATTGAGGAGACGACCGTACGGAGGAGACTCCTCGAACCGAGCGAAATGTTAAACCTCACACAGATGCACCGCTGCAAAGGGGGTGCTTTATATTCGAGAGATCAATCTGTAGTACTCCGGCCTAAATCAAGACAATGACCGTTCCAGAGTAAATTCGGTCACAAGAGAGGATGGGTTGATCTGTAGGAGGGAAGATGGGAAATGTGTGGAATCAATGGTAATCAAAGATTGTGGGTGTGTGAATTCTGAATATGATAAGCTCTGAATGATTGAAATTGCTCAATTGATGAGTTGATGATCTCGTGTTGTCGATGAGACGTGAGATTGATGATACTGTTGATGCTGATCATTCAATCATGATTCAGAGACTTATTTATATTGCTGGAATTTTAGACACCATGATCCCATGAAGTGTGACAGTTGATGGAATCAAGGAGTGGGGAAGTGGAGATTGTGTTTGAAACCAGTTTCTCAACGTATGGAGACTTGGTCGATTTTCCACCCACTACCTCGTGAATTCCTTCAACTGATTGCACGACTTGCTCACATTCCATCATGTGTTTGAACACACGTGCCGTAGACCGCCAGACCAAAACCCTAAGTGATATCCCCCCAAAGTGACACGATTGACGTCTCGTGGTATGTTAGTCAATTGATGACTTCGTGGTTTGATGGGACGATGAGTCCATGTAGTTGCTGAGTTGAACATGATGTTCTGAAACTCATGAGTTGAACATGTCATGAGACAGAGGTATAATTCTTACGATGAAGCGAGCAAGTATTGCTCATTCGATGGATCGTTGAATTTTGATTGTTGAACCAATATTCTTTGGTTTGAGCAAATATTTATCATCTGAGCAAGTGTTGCTCATGTGATGAATTGTTGAATATTTGATCGTCTGAGCATGTGTTGCTCATCTGATGGATTATTGGCAGCGTACCAAAAATATTAATTAGAATACTGGTCATTGAACCGAGCATAATTAATAAAATTAATGACCATGAGGTCGTCATAAAATTATTAAGGTTGGAATCTGGAATGATGATCCTTGGATTCAGAAACCCTAATTTGATCAATTGATGATCAATTCATGGTTCGTCAGAATTTTAACCATGGGACGAAGGAGGGAGCGACTATATGGGACCGTGGATCAACCATGTAGTGTCCATATGCTCACGTGAGCAAATACAAAGAACTCCTGAAGATTTGACGATTTATTGGTGAAAGAATGATCAAATGCTGGTTTAATCATTTATTCGAAAATGCTCGTCTGAGCCCTAGGTGAGAAAACCTAATTAATTATGACGGAGTGAGGGACCGACCATGGGGTCATGAAACCGTCCCTAGGTAGTCACATGACCACCTGATGATCGCTTCATGAAAATCCAAAGTGTTTGGAAGAGTCCTGGACCTAATACATGCAATTTTGCAAATTAGGTCAAAACTGTGAAACTTGATGGGACCGGCTTCTGTAAGACAAAGAGCCAATCTTGGTCGGTCAAGATAGCATGCTCGTTTCCCCAAGGCGTCCGCGTATCAGTCCTGGGAATTTTGATATTTTCTGGCGTGCAATTGAGCATCCATTCAATGAAATATGCCAAAATTAGGGTTTCGACGAAACTGAGGAAAACACCATGAGATAATGGAAAATAATTATAAAATAAGGAATCAGGAGGCGTGGGACCGCCGAGGCCAAGGCATGTTCGACCGGTCGTGGCCACGGTCCCGTGGTGCCTTTTTCCTTAATTTTATAATATTTTGATGATTTTATGAAAAATTCATGAATTTTGAGAATTTTGATGAATTTAGGGAGTTTCCATTAATTGAAGGAGTTTTCATGAGTTCAGGGAAGCAAAAAATATTAAAATAATAAAAACAAGGGCATGAGGGACCGCGAAGGCGCAGCCGGCCGGCTAGGGCCCGGTCCCACGAGTTTCCCTAATTTTTATGTATTTTTAATGTATTTTTCCATGATTTGAAGGGATTTTCCTAATTTGAGAGAAATACCATGAAATCAAGGAGTTACATGGGATGAAGGGAATCCTAAAAATAATAATAAAAAATACATGGGCGTGTGGGACCGGCTGAGGCATGGCCGACCGGCTGGGCCCGGTCCCACGTGTTTCCCTAATTTTATATTATTATTATTTATGTATTTTGAAAATACCATGATTTGAAGGAATTTTCATGAAATCAGGGAAATAATAATAATAATAATAAAATAATGAGGAACCATAAGGTGTGGGGCCGGCTGGGACCAAGGCATGGCAGGTTGGCCAATGGTCACGCCCCACACTATTTTTCCTTAGTTTTATATTATTTTCATGGGTTTATGAAAACACCATGAAGCCGATGAGTTTCCTCGAGACGAAGGAGATTTGATAAAACGAGAGAATTTTCATCAAATCATGGAAAATAATAAAAATGCATTAAAAATATAAAACTGGCGTGGGATTGACCACGACACGGTCGGTTGGTCGTGTGTCCGTGCTCCCAGCACCCTGGTTAATATTTTTAATTATTTATTATTTTCTTCCCTATTTTGCATAGGTTCAACGTTTCGTTTTATTTTGAAATACTCGTTCGTGCGGTGACTGTTAGTGCATTGTCGTTGAATACACTTTCACCATATAAATCGGGGCTTACTTAGAGGTAGCTCCGACGCCCGGTTGTTGATTATTTATTACTAATTGTGGAATTCAGTGGAGAATAATTCACAAAACTGAGTAATAAGATGTTTATTATTAATTCATAGGATCAGCTGAGGATTCGACTACGAATTGAAAATAATAAAGTGAGCATTACCATTCCATGGGATCGTAGATTCGACCATAGAATCAGAGTAATTAAGTTTTATATATTACCATTTATGAGACCAGTTGTGGATTCGATCATGAAATCGGACTAATGAGATAATATAGTTATTGCTATTCTATGAGATCAAGCCGTGGATTCGATCATAGAATCAGAACAATTTTTTATTTCCATTCCATGGGACCAGTCGTGGATTCGACCATAGAATCGGAGCAATTGTTATTGCCATTCCATGGGACCAGTCGTGGATTCGACCATGGATTAGGAGCAATAATAGATTATTTTGGGAATTCAGTAGTGAATGTCACGACAGAATTAATCTTAATTAGGAATAATTAAATTTGTGGCTCTATACTAGCAGAGCAAGCTGTCTAGGAGCATTAATTATCCCGATATGAGCTTGTCGGTAAGTCATATCCTTTATATAGTCAGGGTAAGCTCGTTGTTTGTTCCTGAAGACGTTATCGCTCTATACTAGCAGAGCAAGTTGTCTAGGAGCCGTCCATCTCGTGATATTATATAGAAATAATCACTGAAAGTGTTCAGTGTTTATGAGATATGCCGTTGTCCAGTCGTGAGACTACATATCTACATGTATTCTGAAAGAAAGTACTCTCCGTTGAGAACTCGATGAAAGACCCGTGTCTCAATACTCACGTCTGATTGCTGGATCAGAGCTTCGTATAATTATGAGTTCACGATTTTATCCCTTGTCGAAAATCGACCATCTAAACTCAAGCAAATAGATATCTGCAAGTTTTTGTCAAAGAGAGATAACTTGGATGGTACCAAAGACCAATATCCAAGTGTCAATCAATTTAAATCAACAACCAAAAGGTCGGATATTCTAATTGATTGAACAACACAACCTGTGATATAATGCGGAAAAGAAATAATACAGACACCAGAATTTTATTAACGAGGAAACCGCAAATGAAGAAAAACCCGGGACCTAGTCCAAATTGAACACACACTGTATTATGCCGCTACAGACACTAGCCTACTCCAAACTAACTTCGGTATGGATTGTAGTTGAACCCCAATCAATCTCACACTGATCCAAGGTACAGTTATGCTCCTTTGTCTCTGATCCCAGCAGGATGCTACGTACTTGATTCCTTTAGCTGATCTCACCCACAACTAAGAGTTGCTACGACCCAAAATCGAAGACTTTAATAAACAAATCTGTATCACACAGAAAAGTCTACGGTAATAGATAAATCCGTCTCCCACGAATATGCCTACGAGTTTTTTTCCGTCTTTTGATAAATCAAGGTGAATAAGAACTAATTGGTAAACCGGACTTATATTCCCGAAGAATAGCCTAGTATTGTAAATCACCTCACAATAGTCCTAATCGACGCATCGAAAAAAGATATTGTGGAATCAGAAACGATGAGACGAAGTGTTTGTGGTTACTTTTCTATCTTGCCTATCGGAGATATAAATCTCAAGCCAATTATTATACTCAAAACCATAGAAACAGCAAGATCAGATCACACAACTGCAAGAAAAGTAGTATCGGTCTGGCTTCACAACCCCAATGAAGTCTTTAAGTCGTTAACCTGGTTTAGAAGAAGAAACCAAAGGTTAAAGGAGAATCGACTCTAGCTTATGCAACTAGTATCACACGTAAGGTGTGGGGATTAGATTTCCCAGTTGCTAGAGTTCTCCCTTATATAGTCTTTCAAATCAGGGTTTGCAATCAATGTTAGCTTGGTAACAAAGCATTCAATATTCACCGTTAGATGAAAACCTGATTAGATTCAAGCTAATATTTCTCAACCGTTGGATCGAAACCTTAGCTTGTTACACACAGATGAAATGTCCAATTTTGGGTTAACATAACCGTTCCCAAACATTAACATTTGTTGGTTCAACAATAGTTAACCAAATGGTTAGCCATATGATCACTTTCATATCCACCATATTCTTCTTCACCATAACTAGTCCAAATGACTCAAATGAACTAGTTAGAGAGTTTTTCAATTGCTTAGATATTATGTAACTACACAAGACACAATCGAAGCAAAAACGGTTTGATTCACTCGAATCGGTTCATGAACTTTATAGCCACGGTTTTCAAAAGCATTCCTTAGTTTATATAAACATGAGTTCAAGAACAACCGATTTTCGATATAACCTACTCAACTTCGCGGACTTGGCTCACGCCACATTCCGTTTCTCTTGATCAACAAAGTTCACAAACTTTGGTTCAAGGAATAAGGGCTTATACATATATGTGTTTCCAAAACAATGCTTATATCCTGCCAATGGTTATGTAATCTAAACTCTCATTTCAATCATTGAAACATTCTCAAAGGACATTATATAGTCGTTATTCATAGACCATTTTTCGTCAGAGAAATTTTCAAAGTGATTGAAACATAACATGACATTCGTCACTAGGTAAATAGGAGATAGATTAAATAGACTTTTGAGTGAAAAATAAGTTCAAGTCTCCACATACCTTTTAGTCGATGAAGTTTCACCAGTTCCTTGAGTAGTCCTTCGTCTTGTATGATGATTGCCATGGAGTCTTGAGCTCAACTACACTTTATATCCAAGTCCAAGACCTTTAGCTATGTGGTCTATTAATCAAGACTTATAGTTTTTATCACTAACATTGATAAACATGCTTGAGATAGCAACGCATGCGAGTTCGACTGAGCAATGCTCTAACAACGTGTATACGTACGCGTACTGCCAGAACTTTTTCACCCGAAAAAGTCTGCTGAGTTTGGAAACTAAAACCAACTCAAAATCCGGTAGCTAAGGTACGCATACTTGTACGCGTACCCAAGCTGGTTATCTCTCAAATCGGTAGTTCATGGACTTAAAACAATAAATTATAAGGAAGTAAATCTTTGAAAACCGTGGGTATATTGTTCATGAATTGATTCAAATGAATCAAATCGATTTTGTTTCAATTGCGTCTATGTATAAAGACCTAAGCAAATGAACAACTCTTGAACTAGTTCTTATGAATCATTTAAACTAGTTATGAGAAATATGAATACGGTTGATATGAAAGCACTCATATGGCTAACCATTGGTCAACCATTTGCGAACCAACCAATGTACACGTTTAGGTACGGTTACTCAAACCTAAATGAATACATTTCATTTGTGTGTGACAAGCTAAGTTTCGATCTAACGGTTGAAAGATATTAGCTTGGATAAATCAGGTTTTTCATCTAACGGTGAATATTGAATGCTTTGTTACCAAGGTAACTTGGATTACAAACCCTGATTTGAAAACTATATAAGGAAACGTCTAGCAACTGTGCAAAACTAATTCCCACACCTCATGGGTGATACTAGTTGGTTTGCTAGAATCGATTCTCCTTTAATCGTAGGTTTCTTCTCGAGATCCTGTCGATTAACGACTGAAGACTTCATTGGGATTGCGAAGCCAGACGAAACTACTTCTCTTTTAGTTGAGCGATCTGATCTTGCCATTTTCTATCGTACGAGTTCAACTGGAATAATTGACTTGAGATTATATCTCCGATAGGTCAAGATAAAAATAAATCACAAACATCTTCGTCTCATCGTTTGTGATTCCGCAATATCTAGTTTCGCTACCATACGATTTAAATTATTGTGAGGTGATTGATAATACTAGGATGTTCTTCGGTAATATAAGTCCGGTTTATCAATTGGTTCTTGTTCACCTTGATTTTTATCAAAAGACAGAACAAAACTTTTAGGTTTATCTGTGGGAGACAGATTTATCTATCTTTGTAGACTTTTCTGTGTGATACAAATTTGTTTATTAAAGTCTTCGACTTTGGATCGTATCAACTCTTAGTTGTGGGTGAGATCAGCTAAGGGAATCAAGTGCGTAGTATCCTGTTGGGATCAGAGATGTAAGGAGCGCAATTGTACCTTGAATTAGTGTGAGATTGATTAGGGTTCAAATACAGTCCAGACCGAAGTTAGTTTGTAGTAGGCTAGTGTCTGTAGCGGCTTAATACAGTGTGGTGTTCAATCTGGACTAGGTCCCGGGGTTTATCATCCAAGTTTATCATCCTTGTATTTGATAAAGACTCGCAAATTCCTATTTGCTTGAGTAAAGATCAAATCAAGTGAGAGAGATATTAACTCCTCGATATACTTTTCTCTAGATTGAGTCTAACTGTCTAGTTGATTCTCTAGAAAGTATATTGGAGTTGGTCCATATAGATTGCTAATCGAAATATTGGGTGAGGTTGTTAGACCCCCGCATTTTCAATTGGTATCAGAGCAGGCAAACACGTTTAAAAGACCTTACAAGTCTGTGTTTGTAGCAATCTGATTCTGTGGACAAAGTCATATCTCTTATCTACGCATAGTCTATGGCTTCCCATACTTTTGACTATGTCAAGTGTCTTGATTTTTCCTCAAAGGATAATTCCTTAGCTGATTCTTCCGAATCCAGGGAAAGAAATGAGACAATTGGCAGGATGTCATAGGTAGAAAGGAACACCACCAGAACCAAAAAAAATCCAACTGAGACGATTGATCTTCACAATCATTCTCAACTCTTGGATGAATTTGAGAAGTCTCTTAGTCGAGAATGTGAACTCTATAAGATCATTGAATCCTTCTCAAACAATATCAAAAGACTCACTCAAGAAAATGTGCTACAACAAGAAACGATTAGTACTCTTGAGAATATTGTTAAAGAGGGAACAATTGGAGAAAAATGTTTAATTGAGACATACTTCTATGATTTGAACAACCTTCATGCTAAAACAGAGAATGTCGCTGCATCTATTCACCTAGCCCAAAAACAGTCTTCCTCGTTGACTAAGGAAAACACTGTAATGAGAAATTCTTCTGTGTCACGTGCTGAGTCTCAATATAAGTTACCTGACATGAAGAAAAACTCACCAAAGGAAGTTCCTATAAAATATATTCGGAAAACTTCCAAATGGGACATGGGTTTGAAACAGATGCCTTCAACAATTCTCCTCCACGAACTGGTTCCTTTTTTGGGAAAAGAAATCATAGTGCCAAACATTGTTTTACACGGAAGAAACAGATCCCCGATCATCAAAATCTTCTTCGATTTACCGTCAATCATGTTAATCATATGGCGATATCGACAATGGATTTCACCCCCACAGAAAACCATAATTCTCATAAAAGGTTTTTTAATGACCTCTCATTCAAAATCTTTACAGGAATCGCGTTTTTACTCATAGTGCAAACTACACTACGAAAACACCACTTTTCAGTATCTATGAGAATAAGACTGGTAGATCTAAGTCTAGAAGGTGGAGATCCTTCTCAGTAGATCCTCTAGAACCAATATCTAGAGGTCCTAGACTTAGTCATCGAAAAGTTCCATTTAATGGATTCTCTCAAAGGATTGTAAGAAACTTCTATCGAGTTAAAAACAGTCATGGAGAGAAAAGAAATACAAAAATAAGACTGTCAGATGATATTTCCAAATCATCTCTAAACATTCATGATGAGATCGTATTTCATCATGTTACCTAACTGTAGGTATTCTCATCCTTGTGTCTAACTTGAGATTTACGAGGATGCATGTTTATGAGATGCTCAAGTCTTAGTCGATTATCATTCATTAGCTGTTTTGCAGATTGAGTTTTTCCACAACTCTCTTTGTACCTAATGAATCTCGGTTTCTCTAACTTTTCAGTTTTGAGCCATGTTTAAGAGAAATGTTTAAAGAAACAGTTTGTATTTCTGTTTGGGTCCTTCCTGTTTCTGGTATTTTCTCCAGGTCCACAAACGTCCAAGTCTTCTTTAAGGAAATCTAGGGTTTTCTCCCTTGATTAACAACATATATATATATGTGTGTTTATCCTATTCCCAGAAAAAGATGTCTATGGGAACCTCTGTTGAACCTCAAAAAAGAGCAAACATTGAGATGAAAGAAGATTTCAAAGGATGTGATTCAACTCAAGATCTGATTCTGAAAAAGATGCTAAAAAGAAAAGAGTATAACTCTTGGATAGGAGAATCTGTCAAGGATTTAATCTTCATTCAGACTGAGGTTAAGAAAGAACTTGCTAACCTTCAATTGCAGATAAACCAACTCTTGAATGGACAAGCAAAAATCTTTGAAAAAAAAACATCCTGATCAGAAACCAGAAGAAGGTCATCCTTGATTGCGTCAAAGCCAGGAATCTTGCTCGCATCGTTCACCGAAAAACTAATGTTCTAACTCATGAACATGGCGTCTCTATGGTCAAGAAGATCAAGGACATCAGTGACTCCTATTTTGATGGACCTTTTCAAAGGTATGAAATAATCAAAGAAAACCGATTTATATGCCTAGTAAATCTTCTATTTTCTTGTTTTGTTTAGAAGAATGACTAGAGTTTGGAATAGCCATTATTGTGAGTACACATATCTATGTCCATTGTTTTTTCATCTTTATTTTTTTAGGTTTATTTATTTAAATTCTAAAAATTGTTTGGAAGATGATTTTTGCAATATTAATCTTTATGGTTTATATATTGCAATATGTTATGAGATATGTGTGTTTACGTCCATGAACTATTATTGTCCCATATGTTGTCGAAAGTTATCTCCTTTATATGTCGATATGCATGTGTTGATAAAAGAAGGAATGAACTTTTAACAAACAAAATTTAAGCCTATTATGTCAATTATTGATGAAAGATAGGTTAAAATCTTTTGTTCGCAAGAATTATGTCTATTGTATGTCATTGTGCAAATAATGATGGAAAATAGAATGAATTTTTATATATGTCGCAGTATTGATCATTCCCAGATCCATATTTTATGTATACTGCAATGCTCCATAAGTTTTTCTTGTGTTGAGCATAAGACTATTGAGTTAATCATTCTTTTATGGTGAACTTAGTCGTAGCTCCTTAAGTTTTCTTATGTCGAGCATTTCCGACTAGATTAATCATAGATTCGTTTGTGGTTATTTTGGTTGTGTATTCCGATTACATTAATCATGGGTTCTCTTGTGGTTAGTTTAATTGAGATTTTTGGATATAGAAAATCATTTCTTTATGGTTTTTGGTGTCCAATAAAATCCTTCTTTTCTTGTAAAAGTAAGTTCGCTCTTGTTGTTCTCTTGGAATGACATCAAATGGGGAGAGTTCTTTTGAACTTGCGCTTAATTTCCATATCTTTGTGGGGAGTGCGGATGTGGAATATTTGAGGAGTTATCTTGTATCTTTATAAACTCCGTGATGAATGCATTTAGCTTCGGCTTTATGATTGCATCTAAACAAGTTGGTATATACTTTTCTTTGGTCTTGAAGTGTCTCCATGAAAATTTTCATTAGGATCCCGTATTCGTACCTTTGCCAATTTTATTGACAAAAAAGGGGGAGAATTAATGTGTAGTTCACACTACAAATACATATGATTTACGTGCTTTACGGGTCATTATGTAACGGGGAGTGGTTTTCATGTTGAGACGAAGTATTGACTAAGGGGGAGTGATACATATCACCATAGTATTGTTGTCGAAGTTGTGATATGAGAACTTTGATGTTGTGTAATAATAATATGACATTGTATAACAATGATCGAGAGCCTTTGTTTTCTCATTGTTATGGCTAAGGAACTTCAACAACTATGATGCTGAACTTACAACCTTTGGAATCATTGGAGTACTTGGAAAAGACGAAGTTTTCGAGTAACGTTGAAGCGCCAAGGAGATCAAGCATGTGGACGAGAAGCTACAAAGTTTTATTTATTTTGTAATCAATATGTATTGATAGTTTTGTCACTAAAATTGACAAAGGGGGAGATTGTTAGAGCATTGCTCGGTCGAACTTGCATGCGTCGCTATATCAAGCATGTTTGTCAATATTAGTGATCAAAACTATATTTCTTGATTTCTAGTATATGTATGACTAAGTCTCGGTCTAGGATAGTTAGGAATAGTTGAGCTCCATACTCCATAGTGATTATCTTGCAAAGACGAAGAACTACTCAAGGAACCGGTGGAACTTCATCCGACTAGAAGGTATGTGGAAACTTGAACTCATCTTTTCACTCAAAAGTCTATCTACTCTATCTCCTACTCTTGAGACAACAGTCGTATAAGTATGATAGTTTTCATACATACACACTTGCTATTTCGAGTCGAGTTTACTCGCCTATCTTTTTCTCGAAATACGCATTGGTAAGCTTTTGCTTTAACCATCTTCATATTTACCCGTGACGAAAGTCATGATGACGTTTCAATCTTGAAAATAGCTTTGATGACGATAGTCGATTCTTTATGTCTAACAACTGTTATAACATTATAAAAGAATGTTTCAATGATTGAAATGTAGAGTCGGGAATATGTAACCACCTATGGATGTAAGCATTTAGTGTGTTCGCACATTTGTGTATAAATCCATGTGCCGGAAACCAAGTGCGTGCATATGTGTGCATGCGATATTGGTTAAGGAGATAGGTTAGGTATGCGTACCCGTACGCATACTGGCGGAAGTTCACGTCCGTGAAATTATGCACGGTTTAAAGTTTACGAACTCAAAAACCAGTCACCTTAGGTACGTGTACCCGTACGCGTACTGGCGGAACTTTTTCACCTGAAAAATTCTGCTGAGTTTGGAAACTAAAACCAACTCAAAATCCGGTAGCTAAGGTACGCATACCCATACGCGTACCCAAGCTGGTTATCTCTCAAATCGGTAGTTCATGGACTTAAAACAATAAATTATAAGGAACGCAATCTTTGCAAACCGTGGGTATATTTTTCATGAATTGATTCAAATGAATCAAACCGATTTTGTTTCAATTGTGTCTATGTATAAAAACCTAAGCAATTGAACAACTCTTGAACTAGTTCTTATGAGTCATTTGAACTAGTTATGAGAAAGATGAATACGGTTGATATGAAAGCACTCATATGGCTAACCATTGGTCAACCATTTGTGAACCAACCAATGTACACGTTTAGGTACGGTTACTCAAACCTAAATGAATACATTTCATTTATGTGTGACAAGCTAAGTTTCGATCTAACGGTTGAAAGATATTAGCTTGGATAAATCAGGTTTTTCATCTAACGGTGAATATTGAATGCTTTGTTACCAAGGTAACTTGGATTGCAAACCCTGATTTGAAAACTATATAAGGAGACGTCTAGCAACTGTGCAGAACTAATCCCCACACCTCATGTGTGATACTAGTTGGTTTGCTAGAATCGATTCTCCTTTAATCGTAGGTTTCTTCTCGAGATCCTGTCGCTTAACGACTGAAGACTTCATTGGGATTGTGAAGCCAGACGAAACTACTTCTCTTGTAGTTGAGCGATCTGATCTTTCCATTTTCTATCGTACAAGTTCAATTGGAATAATTGACTTGATATTATATCTCCGATAGGGCAAGATAAAAAGAAATCACAATATCTAGTTTCTCTACCATACGATTTAGATTATTGTGAGGTGATTGATAATACTAGGATGTTCTTCGGGAATATAAGTCTGGTTTATCAATTGGTTCTTGTTCACCTTGATTTTTATCAAAAGACAGAACAAATTTTTTTAGGTTTATCTGTGGGAGACATATTTATCTATCTTTGTAGACTTTTCTGTGTGATACAAATTTGTTTATTAAAGTCTTCGACTTTGGGTCGTAGCAACTCTTAGTTGTGGGTGAGATCAGATTAGGGAATCAAGTGCGTAGTATCCTGCTGGGATCATAGACGTAAGGAGCGCAATTGTACCTTGAATCAGTGTCAGATTGATTAGGGTTTAACTACAGTCCATACCGAAGTTAGTTTGTAGTAGGCTAGTGTATGTAGCGGCTTGATACAATGTGGTGTTCAATCTGGACTAGGTCCTGGAGTTTTTCTGCATTTGCGGTTTCCTCGTTAACAAAACTTATGGTGTCTGTTTTATTCCTATTCCGCATTATATTTTGTTATATAATTGAAATATCACAGGTTGTGGGTTGTATCGATCAATAGTGAAATCCAACCTTTGGTTGTCGATTGGAAATTGATTGATCCTTGGACATTGGTCTTTGGTACCGTCCAAGTTTATCATCCTTGTATTTGATAAAGACTCGCAAATTCCTATTTGCTCGAGTAAAGATCAAATAAAGTGAGAGATATATTAACTCCTCGATATACTTTTCTCTAGATTGAGTCTGACTGTCTAGTTGATTCTCTAGAAAGTATATTGGAGTTAGTCCATACAGATTGCTAATCGAAATATTGGGTGAGGTTGTTAGACTCCGCATTTTCAACATGTCTCACATCAAACCGTTGTACCAATTTAGCCGGCAATAGACATTTCATAGTACAATACGAAATTACAACTAAACCCATCAGTGCAGCAAGCTGAACCGTAGAGGCGTGGACAGAACGGAATAAAATCTAAGAAATTATTTTGATAAAATTACATTTAACCTGTCAAACAATATCTATGAAATTAGCTATGTCATGGCCTCAAATATCTTTGAATACAGTGACTACAATAACCTCTCCTAATCGGTGAACTGGAGTCTCAAACTTCTTGGAACTGGTCGATAGTTGCAGCTGAAATTGAAAAAGAGAATTCCGTTATATATGATGATTATGCAATCTAATCTTCTAGATTTTTCTTGTGCCTTTAGTATTGATCTTCGAGATAATCGCGTGAAGTTGTTTTTCCTCTTCATAAATTGTTTACGGAAACAACAACAAAAAAGACTTGACAACATACTTACAGCATTGTCGAGGCATTGAACTGGAAAAATTTGTTTGTGGCATATTGGGTTGTATCCCATATGTTTAGTATTTTGTCTTTTTCCGAGTTATGACTAGTTGAGGTGTTTGTCGCATGCTTGAAACTCTCCATGTTATCTGTGATCCATGTAAGGAACTATATGTAGATGGTGGATTTTCAACAAAGGATAGAATTGTAAAACTATACTCCAAATTCGGCAACCAGATGAGTATTGAGACTCATGTCTCTCATTAAAGCATGAAAGCTCATGTCATAAATCTCTGACTGAGAAGGCTGTCTCTCAGAGTACGTGTATATGTGTAGTCTTTCAGTTGAGGCCACGACACATCTCATGAATACTGAGCAATTTCAGTAATTACTCCGGATCCGACAATCAGATGAGTATCGAGACTCATGTCTCTATGCATGAAATCTCATGCCACCTCTGATGGAGAAAGTCTCTCAGAGAAGATGTAGATGTGTAGTCTCTCATCCGAGGCCACGACACATCTCATACTGTATAGAATCGAAATATTGGGCGGCTCCTAGACATCATGTCTGCTAGTATAGAGCGACAACGTCTTCGGGATGTAACCAAGTTTTCCCCGACTATGCAAGAGGAATATGACACTCCAGCAAGTTCATATTGCTCAACCCTTGGATAATTAATGCTCCTAGAAAATAAGCCTTTCTAATATAGAGCCAACAATTAATTATCTTAAATCGTCTGAATATCCAGAAATATTCTATGAGCCATCGCCTGAATATCCAGCAATATTCTACGAGTCGTCAATCAATCGCCTGAATATCCAGCAATATTCTACGATTCCTCGTTATATTTCGTTACTTCAATCTGTGGTTCTTCCCAGCAGAATTCCACATGTTAGTAATAAATATTCAACGAAACAGGCATCTGAGCATCGAATAAGCCATGACAAAAATGGTGCAAGTGTAATTAGCGGATAATGCACATACCAGCATTTTGAATGCAGGAACGAGCATTTCAAAAATATGAACGAACGAGGAACCTATGCAAAATAGGAAGGGAAAATAATAATAATAAGCAAAAACACCAGGGGACTAGGCTCACCAACCGGCCAGTCATGCCGTGACTAGTCCCGCGCCCAATTTTATGTTTTATCATATTTTTACTATTTTCACGATCTCATGAAAATCCTCTTTTTCGAGCAAATTTCCTTTATTTCAAAGAAATTATCTAAATCACATGATTTTATCAAAATAATAAAATCAGGGAAAGGTGTCGCGGGACCGAGCACCAGCCGGCCATGTCTTGGCCGTGGCCGGTCCCACACCTCACGTCCAATTATTTTACTATTTCTTCTCGAATTATGAAAATTCCTTGATTTTATGAATTTTCCCTAAAATCATGAAAATTACCTAATTTCATGTATTTTTATCTAAATCACATGATTTTATCAAAAATAATAAAACTAGGAAAAGGTGTCGTGGGACCGAGCACCAGCCGACCATGTCTTGGCAGTGGCCGGTCCCACACCTCACGTCCCATTATTTTATTATTCCTTCTCAAATTATGAAAATTCCTTGATTTTATGAATTTTCCCTAAAATTACCTAATTTCATGTATTTTCTCTAAAATCATAGAAAATATTAAAAAATTAGGAAAACTTGTGGGACCGGGCTCTAGCCGGCTGACCATGCCCTAGCCGGTCCCATACACCCATTATTTTATTATTATTTGGTGTTTTGTTTCCTGATTTCATGAAAACTCCCTGATTTCAACAAAATATCTTGATTTTCAACAAATCCCTTTGATTTTATGAAAATTATCTAAAATCATCAAAATTACATAAAATTAGGAAGAGTGCCTTGGGACCCGCCCCCATTGGCCGGCCGGCCATGCCACGACCATTGCCGGTCCCACACTCCCATTCCGTATTTTATATTTTAATTTATGTCTCTCATCTCATGCAAGTTCCCTAATTTTTCCAAACTCTCCAGTTTCATGGAATTTCCCTTAAATCAGAGAAAAATACATAAAATCACATAAAACTGGGAAAAGCATGTGGGACCGCGTGTCAGCCGGCCGGCCATGCCCTAGCCATGGCCGGTCCCACACCTTGTGATTCCTTGTTTATTTATTATTTTCATCATCTCATGTACTTTTGCCGGTTTCAGGAAAACCATGGATTTTGCATATTTTCTCCAAATGTTGCTCAAACGTGCATCAGAAAATATCAAAATTCTCAGGACTGAAGCACGGACACTATGGTGACACGGGCACATCCCCTTGACCGACCAAGGGTGACCCTGAGGCTTGCAAACAGCTGGTCCCGCATGTTTTAATGATTTTAACCTAATTTGCTCAGTTGCTCATATTAGGTTCGAACTCTTTCCAAACAATTGGAAGTTCGCTCAAATGACCATATACTGGTCCCACGACCATCTACTGGTTCCACGACCATCTACTGGTCCCACGACCATCAAGAGACGATCTCATGACCTCTTGGTCGGCCCCTCATATTTTCTACATCAGGTTTTATGATTTATTGCTCACACGAGCATTATTTCAGTAAATTATTAAACCAGCATTTAATCATTCTTTCACCAACTGGTCCTCAAGAGACTTTGGTATTTTTTGCTCATTCGAGCATCTGGGCGTTATACGGTGAACCCGTCATCCCATGTATCCGGTCCCGTGTTGATTTACAATAAATCATCATTTCGATAAAATTAGGGTTTTGAGTCCAGAGCTCTGCAGAAACGTGATTCTGTGCAGATTCAAACACTCTGATAATTTTATGTTGATTCCATGATTGATGTTCATATTTATTTTGCTCGACTCAGCAGTCAGTAACTTAAATTAACATTTTATTTGGTACAGCTACCAAAGAACAACATTTGTTCAAACTAGCAATATTTGTTCGAACTAGCAATATTCGCTCGAACCGGCAATATTTACTCAATTAGCAATATTCGCTCAGACTAGCAATATTTGCTCAAATCAAAGAATATTGGTTCAACTATCAATATTCAACAATTTAGCAACACAGTTTTGCTCGTCTTAGGTTATAATGATACCTCGTCTCAGCAGACACATTAAATTCATGAGTTTCGAAACATTTGCTAATCATGTTCAACTCAGCAATACATGGACTCATCGTCCCATAAAGTCAGCAACTGACTCCATAATCACGAGATTTCAATCGTGTCACATGGGGGATACTAACTTGGGTTTTGGTCTGGCAGTCTACGGCACGTGTGTTCACCCATGATGAGAATGTGATCAAGTCGTGCAATCAGTTGGAAGAGTCAGCAAAGTAGTGGGTGGAAAGTTAACCAAGTCTCCGCACGATGAGTAATTGGTTTTAACATGATTTCCCCATTTCCCATTCTCTGATTCCATCAACTGTCACACTTCATGGGATCATGGTGTTTTCAACTCCGGCATTATAAAATGTCCCTAAATCCTGATTGAAAACGAGAGGTTTTTCGAACAATCGAACAACATTCGCCAAAAGGAGCAATTTCTCATCAAAGTTCATACAGACAATCTTTCGTCTACTCGAACTCACAAAAATTACTCTCAATTGAGCAAAATTCAATCATTCAGAGCAGTTTCACGCTGAATTCACAACACACCTACAATCTCAGATCACCATTGATCTCACGCATTTCTCAGCTTCCCTCCTACGGATCAACCCATCCTCTCTTGTGACCGAATTGACTCTGGAACGGCCATTGTTCTTGGTTTAGGCCGGGGTCTTACAGATTGATCTATCGAAATTAAAGCACTCCCTTCTTGCAGTGCATCTGTGTGAGGTTCAACATTCCGCTTGGTTCAAGGAGTCTCCACACGGCCGACTCTTCAATTCCGTAAAAACCAGCAAATCGTTTTTCCCCACTCACAGATTGGCGACCACAGTGGGAGATTAATCTCTCGGTTGCAATCTCATTTTCACAAGATGGTTGGTCTTAGGACTAATTCAACTGATCCAGACCCAATAAAGAATCTTTCAAATGGCAGGATTCCTCGTGTTACACCTGACGACACGGAAGGCAGAGGAACCCCGACTCTGGCAGAGCTATCTCAAATTCTGGAAGTCCACACCAGGAACATGGATCTGATGAAGAACACGATAGATCACATACTCGATTTTCACATCAAGCTGACATCTGAGTTGGGCGGCGTCTCTGCTTTGGAAGTCCAACACTGGGGACTGGTTCAACGCCTGACCCTCAAATCAACAGTTTCACTACTTATGAAAAGCCGATGGATCAAGAGGTTGCACAATTGATTGAAAATTTGTGTGAACTTTTACACTTTTCCAGGGAATAGCGTACGGACACGTTTGCCGCACTCAACCAGATATCATCTGACGTACAAATAACTTTACCAACCCCAGCAGTTGAAGAAGTATTCCTGATATCTGAACATTCAATCGACAACATCACTTTTGGAGAGGAAGATCGCATCGCAGACGAAGGGCACAATCGCGCGTTGTACGTGACTAGCTTCATCAAAGGCACCGAATTTAGAAGAGCTCTCATCGATACTGGTGCTTCCACCAACATTGTCACTATGAAAACTCTTAGAATGGCCAGATTCCCGCGAGGTAAAATCATTCGCCATCCCATCCTAATGACAGGGTTTGAAGGAAGCCGAAGCCACACATATGGATACGCGTACATAGATTTGAGGGTAGGACCAATTTAATCAAAGGTGAAACTCCACGTGATCGAACAAGAATCTGACTACCACATGATACTTGGGCGACCTTGGCTCCATGACAACAAGGTGGTTCCATCAACCTACCATCAATGCATGAAGGCGTTACTCAATAATAAGATCGTTCGCATAGCTGCTTCATCATCTCCGTATGCTCTGTCCTACGATGCGGAATTCATCGAGTCCCAGAGAAGCTCCCCTGAACCTCCTAAGAAAATCTACACTACTTCACTTCCAAGTTGGAAGGCTATTGAGGCATCTTCGGCGTCATCACCATCTTCAGAAGCAAAACCAGTCAAGTCACCTGCTACACGGGTCAAACGTCGAAAAGATGAAACTACGATCCCAGGATCCAATTTTATGACCACTCATGACGCAGAAGGAAGGGTCATTTACCGGCGACGCAAAGATTAGCAATTAATAGGGGAGATTGATCAAGAGTCTCCCCACACTGGTGAATCGTGTCAGAATGAACAACCACCTGAGGATGAAGTTCAGGAAGCTCCACAGCAGTTGCAAGATGGCACGAATTCTACCACTGATGATTTTGAGACGGTTAACATCGGCACAGAGGAAGATCCAAGACCAATCTTAATCAGTTCTGCGCTATCACCGAAAGAGCATACATGCCTGATAGAGTTACTGAAGGAGTATCGGGATATATTTTCTTGGACGTATGAAGAAATACCTGGTCTGGATGACAAATTGGTCACTCACCGTCTACATATCATTCCTGGCTCCAAGGCTGTCAAACAACCACCCAGGCAGTTCAGGCATGAAGTCGAGGAACAAATCAAGGCCGAAATTCAAAAATTACTGGTAGCAGGATTTATCAAGCCTATTCAACACCCAACATGGATGGCTAATGTCGTCCCAGTTAAGAATAAAAATTGTTAAATCAGATGTTGTGTAGATTTCAGAAACCTAAATAAATGCTGCCCGAAGGATGACTTTCCTTTACCCAACATTGATATGCTCGTTGATGCAACCAGCGGCCACGATATGTTCTCATTCATGGATGGTTACAGTGGGTACAACCAAATCAAAATGTTCGAACATGATGCCTCCAAGACCGCGTTTCGCACTCCCATTGGGAATTTTCATTACATTGTGATGCCCTTTGGGTTGAAGAATGCTGGCGCCACCTACCAACGAGCCGTGACAGCAATATTTCATGATATGATGCACAAGCAAGTAGAAGATTATGTTGACGATGTCGTGGTGAAATCGAAAGCTCGAACATCCCATCTAGAAGTTCTGAGACAAGTCTTTGAAAGATGCAGAGAATACAAGTTAAAGATGAATCCTATAAAATGCGCTTTTGGAGTTTCTTCTGGAAAGTTTCTGGGATTCTTGGTCACTGCCAAAGGGATCAAAGTCGATCCGCACAAAGAGAAATCCATCTCCACCATGCCTCCTCCACGCACTGTGAAGGAACTGCAGAGCTTCATGGGTAAGGTGAATTACATCAGACGTTTCATACAAGGATTGGCTCAACTTATTGCTTCGTTCACCCCTCTGCTGAAGAAGGGAGCGAGTTTCACGTGGAAGGATGTTCAGCAGGAAGCATTTCAGAAAATACAACAGATACTTTTATCACTTGCATTCATGAGGTCTCCAGTGCAGGGTCGACCGTTGATATTATACACAGCCTCCAGTGATGTTGCTATTGGAGCACTACTGGATCAAGAAGACGAAGAAGGCGTCGAGCATCCAATTTACTATTTCAGCCGAACCATGAAAGATGCTCAACTCAGATACCCGAAAGCTGAAAGAGCATGCCTGGTGTTAGATCATGCAATGCAAAGATTCAGGCATTATTTACTATCCAATAGAGTTGTGCTTGTATCCAAAGCTGATCCCATAAAGTTTTTACTCTCAAAGCCCGCTCTGATAGGAAGACCTGGAAAGTGTCTGCTTCAGATGTCGGAATTCGACATAGTATGTGTTTCCCCCAAAGCAATCAAAGGTCAAACAGTAGCATATTTACTAGCAGCGTTCCCAGGAGAAGATTCCGCGACATTACCGGATGACGTACCAGGAGAACTTCCAGGAATCTCAGTCGTTAAAGAAGAAAAATGGTTGTTGTACTTTGATGGATCCGCCACTCCTAGTAATGATACTGGAGGAGCGGGCATAGTCTTGGTCTCACCATCAGGAGAGGTATTCTCACACTCATTCAAGATGGATTTCCACTATACAATAATTCAGCAGAGTATGAGGCCTTCTTGCTAGGATTATCCTTAGCTAAACAAGCAGGGGCAATGCATCTGGAGATCAAAGGAGATTAAAAACTACTAGTCAATCAAATGAATGGGGTGTACTCTGTCAAAGAGATAACACTTGCTCCATTCAGGGATGAAGCACAGCGACTCCTGACTCATTTCGCCGACGCGACTATCATCCATACTGGTCGAACCAACAATAGGCATGTTGATTGCTTAGAAACTCTTGCCTCCAAGTTGCAATTCGAAGGATCATAGAAATCCATCATAGTGCAAAGACGAGTTGTGTCATCCACGTGGATTAATCAAACTGAAGAAGCTCAATCAAATGACTGGAGAGAACCTATCATTCATGAACTGAGCAGCTCCATTACAGAAGGGACGATCAGCCTTAAAGAACTGAAGAACTTCTTCTTGCTTCATGGAGCCTTATACCATCGTAACCCGGATGCCTCTATATCATGATGCTTGGGTGATGAAGAAGCGAAAGAAAAACTCGAAAGTGTGCATCAAGAAGTGTGCGGACAGACGCTGATGATAACACTTTATAGAAGACTCCAGAGACTCGGGTACTATTGGCCTTCCATGGAAGCACAGTGGAGGACTTTGCAGGGAGCTTGTCCTAATTGTCAGACCTCCTCATCATTTGGAGGTGCTAACACTCCTTCACACCGCGTACTGGAGGAATCCTTACATCGAATATCCTCGAGACAACAAATCGCCACCAGAAAAGAAAGATGCAATCAAACTCATACAGAGAGCTAAGAGATTTGTTTTTCTTGACGGAATCTTATACCGCAAAAGCTTTGGAGGAGACTTGTTGAGATGCCTAGCCGAAGATGAAATCCTGACAGTCCTGAAAGAAACTCATGAAGGAGAACATCAGGGGAAAAAGAAGTTGTTTCTCCAAATCCACGAGAAATACTACTGGCGGACTATGGAAGATGATCCAGCCGCATACGTTCAGAAGTGCCATAAATGCCAGATTCACGGTAATCTCATTCATACCCCTTGTCTTCCATTACACTCTGTGAATAGTCCATGGCCTTTCTATAGCTGGGGATTTGATATCATCGGGAATATCAATCCAGCATCCTCAAAGCAGCATGAATACATCATCACAGCTACTGAGTATTTCACTAAGTGGGTCGAAGCAATCCCGCTCAGAGGTACCACATGGGTAACTATTGCAGCCTTCATCAAGGAGCATATTATATGTAGATTCGACGTCCCTAAACATATCATCACAGATAATGGGACTCCTTTCGCCAATCAAGATGTCGAGAAATTACTCGAGGAGTACGGGATTAAAAAAATCTTCTCCACACCATACTACCCCCAAGGAAACGTCCAAGCGGAGAGTACCAACAAAACTTTGATCCGGATTATCAGTCGAACAATTCATGACAGTCCACGATCATGGCATGAGCAACTTCCCATGGCTTTGTGGGCTTACAGAACTGCACCAAGGAGCTCAATTGGGAGGTCACCGTATTCGCTCGTCTATGGGGCTGATGCTATACTCCCGGCAGAGATAAAAATTCCTTCAGCTAGGATTGCAGCGGCTAGC
The DNA here is from genome assembly GCF_003573695.1 of Papaver somniferum. NCBI lineage: Eukaryota > Viridiplantae > Streptophyta > Magnoliopsida > Ranunculales > Papaveraceae > Papaver > Papaver somniferum. The sequence goes on from NC_039360.1 coordinate 180,137,544, forward strand.
GGAATACAATGGGATGAAGCTGAAGTGTCCAAGTCAAGAGTTGCTGAACTAGACATGCTTGAATCAAGGAGATCTAAAGTAGAAAAGTACGCGGAGTCTTATAAACAGAGGGTATCCAGGGCTTACAACAAAATGGTAAAACCCTGAACTTTTCAAGTAGGAGATTTGGTATTAAAGACAGCAAAGCACATTCAACAAGACATGTCTGCTCCCAAATTCTCTCCGAAATGGGAAGGGCCGTATGTTATCATCAAAGCGGTGTCTAGTGGATACTACAAAATTTTAGCACTCAGTGGAGGAAAAGAAGGAAATATTATCAACGGTAAATGGCTCAAAGCCTATTACGCTTGATCAACAACAGATAATTAATCTTTATTTCAAATACATCTCAAATGTAATTTATTTCCTTCAAAGAGCATGCAAGATGCTCATTCGTTCATCAAATATTCATCAATTGAACAAAAACTCCTCATGCTATCAGATTATTCTACCTTGTCAGAAACCTACATCACAACTCTCCTGAATATTCACTCAGAGCAAACCATCCAACAATGGATAATCCCTATAGGAAACCCTGTTGAGTTTCTTCTGGAAGATCCTAGCTTTTCCTTCAAATCCTCAACCGCATTCTCAACCCTCGCTGACTCCAAAGCCAGTATCTTTTCCTCCTCCAGTAAAGCAGTGGTCATGGAAATCGCATCAGCAGCCTCCGCCGCCTTATGGATCTTAATTATCTCAAGACGATGGCGAAGCCAGCTCACATTGAATCGCAATATCTCACAATTGGAAATCATCTCATCCCACTTGTGCAATTCCTGATTCTTGACGTCTCGCAGGTGCATTTGGTTCATTTCTTCAATGATCGGTAGCAGTCCTGCAACTGTAGTCAAGAGAGTGGGTAGGAAACCTTTACACACTTCCATAGTAGCAATATGCCCATACTTTTTCCAGATCTTGGTATACAGAGGTGCATGGCACTTGGGAATGACAAATCCACCAACCATCTCATTGTCTGGGAAAGTGTTAACCAATAGAGCTTCAAACGAGAGTCCAGCTGTCGGGTATTCATAGGCGTGAACACTGTCTTCTGTCTCCACGGATTCTGCAGAATCTTCACATGCTCGATTGCCACTGTCTCCAACCTCGACCACAGTCACGGACTTTCCACTTCTTCTCCTTCTAGCATCAACAACGACACGAACATCCGCCTGTGATGAACGGGGAGGTGTTTAATTTCGCCTGAATTAGACATGGTAAAATTTCAAGAATTATAAGATTGCTTACAGATGATACAGTCTCAGCAGGAGCCGACCTATACCGGGAATAAGTTCTAGCAGTCCGCTTGGGCCTTGAATTGTGAGAAGAAAGATTCTTCTGGTTATCCTGCAACAAATCATCTTCTACGATCAGTAACCTCAACTGAACGGGGTGGAAAAGATGTGAAACTTACCAAGATGGGCGCTTCTACTCCATGTTTCGACTGAAGTCCATTTTGAGAAGAAGTATTATCAGCAGACATGATATGAGAGGTATGATGATCGAAATTTCTTCTGTGATGAAACTAACTTAGGAATGGAGGAAATATTGGCACAAGTGAAAAACCCTAAATATACAAAGATATATACAAGATATGTCAGGGACTTATCTCCGATTCAGTTACGAGTTTTACTGAAACCCTAATTCTTGAACAAGGTCAAACTGGAGATGTGGAAGTAAAAGTGCACTGGGGAATGACCAAGGTTAATTTTGATCGGCAAGTCACACGGCCCCATGTACTATACAGCTTATGTTTGGATATTTTCATAAGATGAAGAACCACAAGGGTTAAGGGAGATTACAATGAGTTCGGCATGAAGTGTAGCTCGGTTTGCTTAATTCAATCAAGAAGAACTTGCATTAATAAAATCTCTCGTTCAAAAGGAAGACCTAAATACTTCGATAAAGTTGTTCGAATGAAGACATCCACTACGAAGATTGAGAGTATTCAAATACCAAAAAAGAAATCGAAAGCAAAGCTACTCGTCAGATCCATCTGAGTTGTCAGATTCGTCATCACTATCTTTCTCAGTGTTTTCATCACTATCCTTCTCGGAATCCTCTTCTTCGGAATCACTGTCATGACTATTGGTGACGCCTGGATGAGCATAAAAATCATCATCTGAATCTGAATCTTCTTCCGCTTCAGCTGCAATGTTCATGGGACTTTCAAATTCTCTAGCATACTGATCAGGCAAACCCCAGGCGCTTTCTTCTTCGGAAGCATCAACATCAGAATCAAAGGGTACCCCGTCTTGGCGTTTTTCCTCTGCTCTTTGTATTTTGCGCCGGATTCGATCCTTTGTGCGTTGACGAGCATCTTTCTCATCGTCTTCGTCTTTTCTTTTCATGAGTTCGGCGAAAGTAACTCTCCGCTCATTCGAGGGTACGTTGGGCTTTGCTCCCTCATCGCGAATTACCTTGGCTCTCGACTTAGCTATATGATCTTTGGGATCTCCTCAGAAATGGAGGAATAACTACGACTGCTGGAAGCCGGCATTTTCTGAAACCAGGAGCATAGAGTTATCGACATGCAGATAGATTCATCCACAAAATGGTAAATCTTAAACTCTTACCTCTTTACAATTTCAGTAACAATAGTGATTGTGCCGCGAGAGTTAGCACACGAAATCAATTCGTTCCTTGAAACCTGCAATAACGAACAAAACTTCATTAGTTCATGAAAAATGATTTTCTCATAAAATCATATACATAATTTTCATAATGTGAACATTCAGACAACTGAACTATGAAATTTACAATAATACATGACTTCATCATAAGTAAGTTGTCTAGTTTGAAGGTTACTCAAAACCCATGTCTTGATTTTACAAATCAATAATTAATGCAATTTGCTCATATAAATTTTCAGAATTTATCTAATAAGAACAAATCCATGTGAATAAAATATGTCATCATGTTTCACATAAAATATGTCACGGCTACATATATTAAAAAAAGATCTATTTTCCTTCGTATTAGCGTTTATTAAAAACGAAGGTTTATGCTAGTTTTTGTGAAAGCTCACACCTATTGTGATAAAATACTAATTCTCATGAAACCTCATAAATAAAGTTTTATCACTGGACATAAGTTCACATACATAAAAATATATATCTATTTTCCTCGAATGGGTATCGTCTTCTAAAACGGGGTTTATTTCGGTTTTGTGAAAGCTCACATCTATTAAGGTAAAATCTTGGTTCACATGAAATCTCATATACTAAGTTTTATCACTGGACCTAAGTCCATATATATAAAAAAAATCTCTCATAAATCAGGGGTTTTTATTAGTTTTCAAAACTAACGATCGAACGAACATACATTTGATAAAACAAGGGTTTTTCTACAAGACTCACATCAACATATACACATGTATAGAATTTTAACATGATGGAATCATGAACGCCTCATGAAATCAGCAAACTTTGAAAAAAAAATAAAAAATTACCTGGTCGGGGTTTGGCCGGAATTCAGCCGGACGACAACTGGTTGCGCCGGCGATCAACAATTCCGGCAGGTTTTCTCCTGCTGCTCCTGATGCTCGGACGTGAGATAGGAGGAAGATAAGGATGGTGGTCGGTTGTGGGAAGAAATAAAAAAAAAAGAAAAGGATTAATTTCCTTTTATACCTAATTTTATTTCCAAAACCTAATTCCATAAGGATTTCCCTTTTGGGCTCGGCCCGTGAATCCTAAACCAACCAAGGTTCCACCATCGAACCAGCTGTTCTACACGGTTTTATGTTCACTAGATGATGCTCTATTATGCCACAGAGGTTTCCGCTCCAACCATGGTTTGCTCATTCAGTCGAAATCCGGTAACATCTTATCTTATGACTAAGTTCAAATTACTTATTTTTATACCTGGAAAATTACCATTAAATGCTGACTGAGGAACATGATTGTTCCTCACTAAGCAGGGGACTTAATGTAGATGGTGGATTTTCGACAAAGTGTAGAATTGTAAAACCATACTCCAAATTAGGCAACCGGATGAGTATTGAGACTCATGTCTCTCATTAAAGCATGAAAGCTCATGTCATAAATCTCTGAATGAGAAGGCTGTCTCTCAGAGTACGTGTAGATGTGTAGTCTCTCAGCTGAGGCCACGACACATCTCATGAATACTGAGCAATTTCAGTAATTACTCCGGATCCGGCAATCATATGAGTATCGAGACTCATGTCTCTATGCATGAAAGCTCATGCCACCTCTGATGGAGAAAGTCTCTCAGAGAAGATGTAGATGTGTAGTCTCCCAGCTGAGGCCACGACACATCTCATACTGTATAAAATCTAAAGATTGGGCGGCTCCTAGACAGCATGTCTGCTAGTATAGAGCGACAACGTCTTCGGGATGTAACCAAGTTTTACCCGACTATGCAAGAGGAATATGACACTCCAGCGAGTTCATATTGCTCAACCCTCAGATAATTAATGCTCCTAGACAGGAAGCCCTTCTAGTATAGATCCAACAATTAATTATCTTAAATCGTTTGAATATCCAGCAATATTCTATGAGCCATCGCCCGAATATCCAGCAATATTCTACGAGTCGTCAATCAATCGCCTGAATATCCAGCAATATTCTACGATTTCTCGTTATATTTCGTTATTCAATCTGTGGTTCTTCCCAGCAGAATTCCACAGGTTAGTAATAAATACTCAATGAAACAGGCATCTGAGCATCGAATAAGCCCTGACAAAAATGGTGCAAGTGTAATTAGCGGATAATGCACAGACCAGCATTTTGAATGCACGAACGAGCATTTCAAAAATACGAACGAACGAGGAACCTATGCAAAATATGAAGGGAAAATAATAATAATAAGCAAAAGCGCCAGGGGACTAGGCTCACCAACCGTCCAGTCATGCCGTGACTAGTCCCGCGGCCAATTTTATGTTTTATCATATTTTTACTATTTTCACAATCTCATGAAAATCCTCTTGTTCGAGCAAATTTCCTTTATTTCAAAGAAATTATCTAAATCACATGATTTTATCAAAATAATAAAATTAGGGAAAGGTGTCGCGGGACCGAGCACCAGCCGGCCATATCTTGGCCGTGGCCGATCCCACACCTCATGTCCCATTATTTTATTATTTCTTCTCAAATTATGAAAATTCCTTGATTTTATGAATTTTCCCTAAAATCATGAAAATTACCTAATTTCATGTATTTTTATGTAAATCACATGATTTTATCAAAAATAATAAAATTAGGGACAGGTGTCGTGGGACCGGGCACCAGCCGGCCAGGACTTGGTCATGGCCGGTCCCACACCTCACGTCCCATTATTTTATTATTCCTTCCCAAATTATAAAAATTCCTTGATTTTATGAATTTTCCCTAAAATTACCTAATTTCATGTATTTTTATCTAAATCACATGATTTTATCAAAAATAATAAAATTAGGGAAAGGTGTTGTGGGACCAAGCACCAGCCGGCCATGTCTTGGCCGTGGCCGGTCCCACAACTCAGTCCCATTATTTTATTATTCCTTCTCAAATTATGAAAATTCCTTGATTTTATGAATTTTCCCTAAAATTACCTAATTTCATGTATTTTCTCTAAAATCATAGAAAATATAAAAAAAATAGGAAAACTTGTGGGACCGGGCTCTAGCCGGCCGGCCATGCCCTAGCCGGTCCCACGCGCCCATTATTTTATTATTATTTGGTGTTTTGTTTCCTGATTTCATGAAAACTCTCTGATTTCAACAAAATATCTTGATTTTCAACAAATCCTTTTGATTTTATGAAAATTATCTAAAATCATCAAAATTACATAAAATTGGGAAGAGTGCCTTGGGACCTGCGCCCATTGGCTTGTCGTCCATGCCACGGCCATTGCCGGTCCCACACTCCCATTCCCTATTTTATATTTTAATTTATGTCTCTCATCTCATGGAAGTTCCCTAATTTCGCCAAACTCTCCAGTTTCATGGAATTTCCCTTAAATCAGAGAAAAATACATAAAATCACATAAAACTAGGAAAAGCATGTGGGACCGCGTGTCAGCCGGCCGTCCATGCCCTAGGCGTGGCTGGTACCACACCTTGTGATTCCTTGTTTATTTATTATATTCATCATCTCATGTACTTTTGCCGGTTTCAGCAAAACCATGGATTTTGCATATTTTCTCCAAATGTTGCTCAAACGTGCATCAGAAAATATCAAAATTCTCAGGACTGAAGCACGGAAATTATGGTGACACGGGCACATCCCCTTGACCGACCAAGGGTGACCCTGAGGCTTGCAAACAGCTGGTCCCGCATGTTTTAATGATTTTAACCTAATTTGCTCAGTTGCTCATATTAGGTTCGAACTCTTTCCAAAAAATTGGAAGTTCGCTCAAATGACCATCTACTGGTCCCACGACCATCAAGAGCCGGTCACATGACCTCTTGGTCGGACCCTCATATTTTCTACATCAGGTTTGATGATTTGTTGCTCACACGAGCATTATTTCAGTAAATGATTAAACCATCATTTAATCATTCTTTCACCAACTGGTCCTCAAGAGACTTTGGTATTTTTTGCTCATTCGAGCATCTTGGAGTTATATGGTGAACCCGTCATCCCATGTAGCCGGTCCCGCGTTGATTTTCAATAAATCATCATTTCGGTAAAATTAGGGTTTTGAATCCAGAGCTCTGCAGAAACGTGATTCTATGCAGATTCGAACACTCTGATAATTTTATGTTGATTCCATGATTGATATTCATATTTATTTTGCTCGACTCAGCAGTCAGTAACTTAAATTAACATTTTATTTGGTCCAGCTACCAACAATTCATCAAAAGAACAACATTTGTTCAAACTAGCAATATTTGCTCGAACTAGCAATATTCGCTCGAACCGGAAATATTTACTCAATTAGCAATATTCGATCAGACTAGCAATATTTGCTCAAATCAAAGAATATTGGTTCAACTATCAATACTCAACAATTTAGCAACACAGTTTTGCTCGTCCTAGGTTATAATGATACCTCGTCTCAGCAGACACATTAAATTCATGAGTTTCGAAACATTTGCTAATCATGTTCAACTCAGCAATACATAGACTCATCGTCCCATAAAGTCAGCAACTGACTCCACAATCATGAGATTTCAATCGTGTCACATGGGGGATACTAACCAGGGTTTTGGTCTGGCGGTCTACGACACGTGTGTTCACCCACGATGAGAATGTGAGCAAGTCGTGCAATCAGTTGGAAGAGTCAGCAAAGTAGTGGGTGGAAAGTTAACCAAGTCTCCGCACGATGAGTAATTGGTTTTAACATGATTTCCCCATTTCCCATTCTCTGATTCCAGCAACTGTCACACCTCATGGGATCATGGTGTTTTCAACTCCGGCATTATAAAATGTCCCTGAATCCTGATTGAAAAGGAGAGGTTTTTCGAACAATCGAACAACATTCGCCAAAACGAGCAATTTCTCATCAAAGTTCATACAGATAATCTTTCGTCTACACGAACTCACAGAAATTACTCTCAATTGAGCAAAATTCATTCATTCAGAGCATTTTCACACTGAATTCACAACACACCTATAATCTCATATCACCAATGATCTCACGCATTTCTCAGCTTCCCTCCTACAGATCAACCCATCCTCTCTTGTGACCGAATTGACTCTGGAACGACCATTGTTCTTGGTTTAGGCCGGGGTCTTATAGATTGATCTCTCTAACTTAAAGCACTCCCTTCTTGCAGTGCATGTGTGTGAGGTTCAACATTCCGCTCGGTTCAAGGAGTCTCCACACGGTCGACTCTTCAATTCCGTAAAAACCAGCAAATCGTTTTTCCCCACTCACACTATAGTAATTTGATTTAGAAAAAATATCACTGTAAAAATCATATATAATTAGAGGGTGAACAAAAATATTTATGACAGTGGTTTGGGATTCAAGTCATCTTTTCACTTGCAATCCAAGCACACTTCTAATATTTTTGATCTTCAACTCTTAATTGCTTAAACTTTTCTTTTAGGGCGTCCAGTTGACCGAGGAATTTGTTCCCGATTAAGAAATCTAGTTAAGATGGGATTATGTCAGACGTCAATTTTTGGTTGGTGGTTAGAGATGGGTCCTGGCCAAGGCTGAGGTTTTTTTCATTATGGTTATTAATAGCCAAGGTCAGCTGGGCCGAGGCATAATCTTTACCATCCATATTTACGGACGATCTCAGCCGCTCTTTGACCATGATACATATACACCACCTTTTCTTAGAACATTGATGATTCAATATTTAGCTACTAGATTTATTATGAACTTTCATCAATTAAAATAAATATAAGTATTTCATTAGCATTGGGATTTGTAATAGGATTTTTTTCTTATTTCCCAAGTAGTGAATCTTATAAATAGGCTCGATTAGCTACTCAAAGGTGTGTGATTTGTTTGTTACAGGAGAGGAAAATTCAAAGTATGTAAGTTTGTAAGGCAATTGTGGTACGACGATAATTTTGACTGGGCATAAATCCCTTCTTTGGCAGCAGCGGGGGTTTATTATCCATATGGGATAGCAGCAGATTTGAGAAACTAGATGAGAGAATTGGGTTTAATAACATAACTTCAGTTTTCTCGACAAGGATTAATGGGTTTAAATGGGCTGTGACAAACGTGTATAGTCCTTGCGAGCAGATTCCTAGAACGAAATTCTTGGAGGATATGGCAGTAGTGAGAAGTTGGTGGGTTGGTCCTATTTGTATTTGGGAGATATGAATGTTGTACGTTCTAGTGAGGAAAGGAATCGTGGAGATGGTGATAGCCAAAATACAGCGTTGCTAAACAATTACATCCTGGAGAATGAGTTTTTGATTGGTGGTGCCTTCACTTGGTCGAACAATCAAGCCAACCCTCTTTTATGTAGGCTTGATCGTTTCTTATTTTGCCATGATTTTGAAGAGGTTTTTCCGAATTCTTTACAGGTGCTTTTGATTAGAAGTGCACACGTTGATGATTATTTCAGAAAACCGGTAATGTCGTCTAAGCCATATTTCAAGTTAGATAGGTTATAGATAGAGCATAAGGACTTTGCTCCTAATGTGAAGCGTTGGTGGGAGGTTATGACTTATGCCGTAAGTACAAGTACACATTTCTTTTTGAAGCTTCAAAACTTAAAACATTTTATCAAGCCTTGGAGAATTCAGGAGTTTGGGAAAGTTTCAATGGAAAAATCTGAGCTCACAGGTAGGATTCATGAGCTTAACATTTTGGAGGAAACGTGTGCACTTCAACATTCTCAGCTGGAGGAGAGTACTGAGTGTAAGCCGAAATTGAGAAATGTAGAAGCAATGGAAGCAAGGAAATGGCAAGTGAGGTAAAAACAAAACAATTTTAGATAGGGAGATTCAAACACGATGTACTTTCACAGTATATCCAGTGCAAGGAAAAAACGAAATACAATCGCAAAACTTCAAATAGGAGGGGTAGACTGTTTTGATCAACATGTTATTAAGGAAGAACTTCGAAGCTTTTACATTAATTTGTTTTCACAGGGCGATGAGGTGAATTCGAATATGGAAAATCTTCACTTTCCGAAAATTGCAGAGGCAGACGGATTATGGCTTGAATGTGATTTTTCAGAGGAAGAAGTTTGGGATGCGGTTAGGAAAATGGGGTGTAACAAATATCCGGGTCCGGACGGCTTCACTGCTGAGTTCTTTAAGAATTATTGGAGCATGGTAAAAGAAGACTTCATGAATCTAGTCAAAGATTTCCACAAGTATGGTTCAATTGATTGGCGTTTTAATTGCTCTTTCATCACTCTTATTCCCAAAAAGGAGGACTCATGTACTCCTAGAGACTACAAACCATTAAGTATTATTGGTATGGTGTTGTAGATGGTAGATTTTCGACAAGGGCTAAAATCGTAAGACCATAATTGTACATTCTCCTGATCCAGCAATCAGATGAGTATTGAGGCTCATGTCTCTCATCGAAGCATGAAAGCTCATGCCAAAAGAATCTCTGACTGAGAATACTGTCTCTCAGAGTGTATGTAGATATGTAGCCTCTCATCTGAGGCAACGGCATATATCATGAATGCTGAGCAATTTCGGTAATTACTTCTATATAGAATCGAAAGATTGTACGGCTCCTAGACAGCTTGCCTGCTAGTATAGAGCAATAACGTCTTCAGGATGTAACAATGTTTTCCATGACTATATAAAAGAAGTATGACGCTTCAACAAGCTCATATCACTGAATCCCTGAATAATTAATGCTCCTAGACGATCGTACTAGTATAGAGCCCTCAATTAATTATTCTTAAATCATTAGATTCATTAACTGAATCCCTAGAAAATATTCTACGTTTTTCATAATATTTCGTTACTTCAATCCATGGTTCTTCCCAGCAGAATTCCATGGGTTAGTAATAAATATTCAACACATGGGCATCTGAGCCACTATCAAATAAGCCCCGACCAAAATGGTGCAAGTGTACTTAGCAATAATGCACTAACGAGCATCTGAATGCACGAACGAGCATTCCAAAACACGAAGGAACGATTAACCTATGCAAAATATGAAGAAAATGATAAATAATAAAATATTAGTCAAGGCGCTAGGGGACTGGGCCCACCGACCGGCTAGTCACGCCGTCGCCAGTCCCAGTCCCATGCCCAATTCTATGTTTTATCATATTTTTATTATTTTTCTCGATCTCATGAAAATCCCTTCATTTGAACAAATATCCTTCGTTTTAAGGAAACTCCTCAGTTTCATGGTGTTCCCTTCGCATCAAGAAAATAATATAAAATTGGGAAAGGTGTCGTGGGACCGTGTCTACTAGCCGGACGGCTATGCCCTAGTCGTGGCCGGTCCCACACCTCAGGATTCCTCATTATTTTATTATTATTTCCCTCATCTCATGAAAACTCCTTAATTTCATGATATTTCCTTGAAGTCATGAAAAAATAATATAAAATTAGAAAAACTCGTGGGACCGGACCCTAGCCGGCCGATCATGCCCTAGACGGTCCCACACGCCCCTTATTTTATTATTATGATTTTATGTTTCCTCCATCCCATGAAATTCCTTGATTTCATGATGTTTCCTTCAAATTATGAAAATTCCTTCAAATCATGAAATAATACATAAAATTAGGGAAAACTCACGGGCCCGGGCCCCAGCCGGCCGACCATGCCCAAGCCGGTCCGACACACCCTTATTTTATTATTATTAATATTATTTGTTTCCTTCACCTCATGGAAACTCCTCAACAAACTCCTTGATTTTATGATATTTCCGTAAAATCATGAAAAAATATAATAAAATTAGGAAAATGCTATGGGACGGGCTCATTGGCTGAAAGGCCATGCCTTGTCCATATACGGTCCCACATTTCATGATTCCTTCATTTTATTATTATTCTTCCTTCATCTCATGAAGTTTCCTCAGTTTCAGTAAAAATCCCTGATTTCTTCGTATTTTCCCAAATGATTGCTCAAACGCATATCAAAAAATATCAAAACCCTCAGAACTGAGACATGAACACTTTGGTGACGCGAGCATACTACCTTGACCGACCAAGGTTGGCTCTTTGTCTTGCAAGAGGCCGGTCCCACATATTTTCATCATTTGACCTAATTTGTTCATATTAGGTTCAAACTCTTCCAAACAATTTGGGAACTTCATAAAATGATCGTCAGTCGATCCCATGACCACCCAGGGCCGGTTTCATGACCCTTTGTTCGGTCCCTCATCTCTTCATAATTTATTAGGTTTTATCACCTAAGGTTCAGACGAACATTGTTTGAATAAATGATTACATCAGCATTTAATTATCTTTTCACCAACTGGTCTTCAAGAGACTTTGGTATTTTGTTCACTCGAGCATCTGGGCGCTACATGGTCGATCCATCATCCCATATATCCGGTCCCTCCTTCATTCCATGGTTGATTTTCAATAAATCATCAATTGATCAGCAATTGATCAAAATTAGGGTTTCGAATCCAAAGCTCTGTAAAAACATAATTCTGAGCATATTCAAACACTAATAATTTTACGACGATCCCATGATCAACATTTTATTAATTATACTCGGTTCAGTTTCCAGTATCTTAAAATAATATTTTATTTGGTCATGCTACCAATAATTCATCAAACGAGCAACACTTGCTCAAACGAGCAACACTTGCTCAAATGAGCAATATTTGCTCAGACTAAGGAGTATTGGTTCAACTATCAATATTCAACGATCCATGAGCAATATTTGTTCACCTTAACTATCAACATTTATTCAACAATTATACTTTTGTCTCAACAGACACGTTCATTTCATGAGTCTCAGAACATTTGAAAATCACGTTCGACTCAGGACTCATCGTCTCATAAAGTCAGTAACTGATTAACTAAATACACGTCTGCCTTGCAGACTCCACAATCACGAGACATCAATCGTGTTACATGGGGGGATATTAACTAGGGTTTTGGTCTGGCGGTCTACGGCACGTGTGTTCATACACACGATGATATTGTGAGCAAGTCGTGCAATCAGTTGAAGGAGTTAACAAAGTAGTGGGTAGAAAATTAACCAAGTCTCCGCACGATGAGAAACTGGTTTTAACACGATTTACACTTCACCACTCTTTGACGCCAGAAACGGTCACAATTTACAATTCTAGCAATATAAATAAGTCTCTGAATCATGATTGAAAACAAGGACAATCTTTCGTCAAACAGACAACAGGAGATTAAAAACTCATCGTCTGAGAATTTATTCTCAACAGAGCAAATTCAATCAATCAGAGCTTATTTTTATTTCTTCACAGAATACATAACACACCTACAATCTTCGATCACCATTGATCTCACACGTTTCTCAGCTTCCCTCCTACAGATCAACCCATCCTCTCTTGTGACCTAATTGACTCTGGAACGACCATTGTCTTGGTTTAGGCCGGAGTCCTATAGATTGATCTCTCGAACTTAAAGAACTCCCTTCTTACAGTGCATCTGTGTGAGGTTAAGAATTTCGCTCGGTTCAAGGAGTTTCCTCCTTACGGTCGTCTCCTCAATTCCGTAAAAACCAGCAAATCGTTTTTCCCCATCTACAGGTGTATAAGATTTTAACCAAGTTACTTGCGAATCGTCTAAAGAAGGTGATTACGGTTCTAATTTCTGATTTCCAATGGGCTTTTATTCACGGTAAACAAATTTTTGATGGTGTTCTAATTGCCAATGAGTGTGTGGATAGCAGATTGAAGGCTAGAAAACCGAGAATTTTGTGCAAGATCGACATGGAGAAATCTTTCGATAATGTTAATTGGCAAGCTTTATTCACAATCTTACAAAAGCACGAATTTGGCGTCAAATGGATCTCTTGAATCAAATGGTGTGTAACTTCTACACATCTATCTCTTCTTGTGAATGGTGGTTCGACTGAAAAATTTAAACCAAGTAAGGGTTTAAGACAGGGGGATTCATTATCACCGTATTTGTTTCTTCTGATGGTAGAAAGTCTTTCCAAGTTAATAAATGATGCGGTTGAAATAGGTCAGCTTTCTAGTTTCCAAGTGGTGGATCACGGTATTATTATCTCTCACCTTCAATTTGCGGATGATACTTTGATTTTTCTTGATGCTTCGGTGGAGGAAGTCAGACGTCTCTTTATCATTCTGATTGTGTTCGAAACTGTTACGGGTTTGAAGCTGAATTTAGATAAGAGTACTATGATTAGTGTGGGAGACGATGGGGTAATCGATGCTTTAGCTAGAGAGTTAGGTTGCAAGACATAAAAATTGTCGTTTACTTACCTTGGGATGCCGATTGGTGCACATTGGCGAAACACATCAGTTTGGGTACATGTTTTGATTATAATGGAGCAAAAGCTAGCGTCATGGATGAAAAGGCAACTTAATAAAGCAGGTAGATTAATTCTCGTTAAGAGTTGTCTTGTGATCTTACCAATTTATCAATTGTCTCTTTTTCATTTACCTGTGAGCGTGGAAAAAAGAATGATTAAGATCATGCACAACTTTTTGTGGGGTGCGGTGGAAGGTAGAAAGAAATTGGTGTGGGTTTCTTGGAAGAAGATTTGTCTTCCTAAGATGAATGGGGGTTTAGGTGTGAAAAATTTGAGGATAATTAATCAATCATTGTTAGTAAAGTGGATTTGGATATTTTCGAAGTCCAAAACAAGTTTTTGGAGAAAGATAGTAAATGAAAAATATGTTCATAATAGTGAATTGTTAATTCCCGATGTGTATAATAAGTCACATGGTAGGAGTTTGTGGAAGAACGTTACTAATATGGTGACGATGGTCCAGAATATGACGACTTTCACGATAAGAAATAGTAAAGGCATCCGCTTTTGGAAGGATCGTTTGCTAGACAAAGGAAAATTGCAAGACTTGTTTCAAGTTTTTTACAAGGCGGTGAAAGCTAAGGACGCAACAATTTATGACATGATAGCAAATGGAGTTTGGGTATGTGATTATAAGAGACCTTTAAATTTGAATGAGCAATTAGAATGAGATCTATTGAGGCATGAATTAAATCATGTTCCCGAGCTTGTTAAAGCGGACGATGAAATGGAGATTATGGAGAATTTCAATGCTTCAATATGTTATGAAAAAAATTCAGGCAAACTTGAAGAGTGTGGCTTCAATAAGTTCCTTTGGAAAGGTAACATTCCAAACAAGGTGAGTTTTATCATTTGGGCTACTTTTCATGTTCGTTACCTACTAGGAATATGTTGCAAGATCGGGGTGTAAACATTGATAGCGAGTTGTGTGTTTTGTGCAACGACGTCAGGGAGTCAGAAAATCACATGTTCATTCATTTTAATTACTCTTTTGAGATTTGGAAATATTTCATCAAATCCTTTAGGATAAGTCTTATGGTCTTGTGACAACGATACTTTTGTGTATGTTGTTCCTAGTTTAATTTGGAGTATTGGTATACTCTAATGTGTATGTAGACTTCGTTCTCTTTTTAATATAACCTTTTCTTCGAAAAAAAAAAAAGAATAAGCTGGATAATTTAAGGAAATTATTATTGAGTGTTTATTGATTCATCGAATCATTAGCTTTTTAGCTTATTTTTGCAGGTCGTAGAGTAGAAATTAATCGTTTATGATACAGATTGATAAAAAACGGTTAATTGTTTACCTAAACGGCCAACAGAAACAAACTGATAAAAGATCATGATTTAAAGAATCAATAAATCTACCAAATTGTAACAATTTTTTTAATATTTTTCTTATAATGCATTAATAAACTGATAAAGCCTATTTGTTATCCACACCATGTAAAAATAAGAAAGCAAACCCAGTAGTGAACCCTAAAACTCTTAATAAATCTTATAACTAAATATTAAATTCTCCATAAAATCCACATTCTCATGCTCCACAATACCTAGCTGTAGATGGTGATATTTGGATAAGGGGAAAAAGTGTCATTTAAACCCTATAGACAGAACTCAACTCTCACGGGAGTGATTAAGTCCTTGGCCCTCAAGGCATCCTTAGCCACGATTTCTAGTAAATGTCCCCGCGAGACACTGTTGTTCGTGATGCCGTGATTTCTAGCACACATCCTCGATGAGATACTGCTGGTCACGTAGGTTCTGTAGAGCGTAAAACGTCCCCAGTAGACTTATGAACCAAAACATCCACAATTACAGCATATCTTCGTGAGACGGAGCTGATTGTGATGCCATGATTCCTAGTATACATCCTCGACGAGATGCTGCTAGTCATGTAGGCTCTGTAGATGCGTAAATACGTCCCCGGAGGACTTATGACCCAGAGTGGAGATATACATATATCCTGTAAGCACGACTCACCCTATTTGATATCAAGGACTGATTCCTAGTTCATCATCGCGAGATACACTGGTCATGTCTGCTCTAGGCTCTGACTCGACTTTCTGAGAATAACTCCTAGGACATCCCCGCGAGATACACTGGTTATTCTACCTCTGGGACCCTTCGACAGACTCATAGAACATCCTTTCGAGATGCACTGGTATTTTTGGGTCATCATATGGACACACAGTTGATTCCTAACACATCTCTGCAAGATACGCTGGTCAAAGACAAGTGAGCTAAAGTCTCGTAGAGGCATTAATCGGGCGTACACAACCTTTTCTCTCTCTCCAGGACGAGTCCCAGCCGACCACAGAGAGATTCAGATCCGTTAAGAAAATGTTTGTAGAGATTTTGATCCGTGTGCAAAATCTCGGAGAGATCCAAATCTCTCTGAAAAATCTCGTAGAGATTCATATCTCTCTGCAAAATATCGGAGAGATTCAAATATCTCTGCAAAATCTCTGAGAGATTCGTATCTCTCTGCAAAATCTCGGAGAGATTCAATTCTCTCTGCAAAATCTCTGAGAGATTCAAATCTCTGCAAAATCTCGGAGAGATTCAAATCTCTTGGAAATCTCCAATAAGGCTGAATATTCCCCATGGTAGGCACGATCCTCACGTAGGAATAAAGTATCCTCTCCACACGAATTCTGAGGAATCTCATGCCTTTTCACGTGACTCATCCTAGTCATTCTTACAAATTGGAGAATATCTCTCTATCTCGGCCAACTCGGCTAAAGAGAATATTTTTCTCTCTCAACATGTCATCATGAAGGCTGACTCAGCTTCACACAAATGAGGGGATAACAATTAGGGTTTTGGTCTGGCGGTCTACGACACGTGTGAGAAATACCCGGCTTATTTCTCATCGCAGAAGAGAGTAAAGGCAGTGTAATAATGAGATAAACTTAACCTAGTTTATATATATCTATTCCTGAAGATACGGAAGAATTGTTTCGCACGGCACGGAAAGCAATCCTTATCTTCACCGACTTGAGATTAGAGAATTCATCTATAAATAGGTCATATATTTTTCCAAGCTACGAGCATCTTTCAAATAACCTCTCAGAGCAATTCTTTTTCAAACCCTAGAATTCTCTGATCTCTCTCTTCATCTGCTTCCCTCTCTAAGACCAGCCCTAAATCTCTTCCCTGCGAATGAAGCAGCCTTTGAACGACTACTTTGCGTGGTTTAGGAGAAGATTGTTCGTGCTCAACCTCCCGTAACTCACTTTCAGAAACCCTAGAATCCCACTTCTAACCTCTCTCAGATTTTAGGTAACTACATTTTGGCGACCACAGTGGGAGGTTGTCCACTCAGTTACAAATCTCAATCACGGTCACCATCAGGAAGGAAGTTGATTCCACCAATCCAAACACAAAGAAACATTCCATTGTTTTAGTCTTTGTTACTCCATTATATATTTATCTGAAAGAGTTATCTCTACCAGTAGTTTTCTCTCTCAAACGAGTGTTTAACTTTAGTGAATAAGTTAGTGACGTCCCGGATCACCTGAAACTTTTCCTCTATGGAAAAAACATCTCAGTAACCTATTTCCACAAAAATATACTACTGATCCTTGAAAACATTGGGTAAGGACCAAGGCGAGCTTCTGGGGACTCAACAGAATCTTGCAAAACCTCAGATCGACATCCAGACTTATCTGAAAACGCCTTTAGAGTTACCAGTAGGGATAGATCCAACAAAATAAGATCGAGTACACGTTTCCTAAAAAAGGAGTACTAAAACTGATGAGAATAACATGGGAGGGATCCAGTCTGTCTGCAATTGACCTCACCGGAGAAGATGAAACTCGTTTTGAACGCGACAGATCAAAGGAGAAACCATCCGGTCGAACTTATCACTCTCAAGTACTTCAAAGACCAGATGATGCTCTAAAATTAGATATTCTGATGAATATTTTCTCCAAAATTCGATTAGGTCAAGGGACCTCAATCTGATCATGGGGGACTCGAGAAGTTTACCTCACTCTACTATTTTACTTATAACTCATTCATCGTGTATCCGATTGACCTATTTCTTTTTCCGTCGGATTTTCCTTTTCATCGTCTACAGGATGAACTTAGCGAAAACTTGGAAAGGATCCAAAATATTCGTGACCTAATAAAAAGCGTTGCAGAGCCATATAAGGTCTGTTAGAGCACTGCTCGGTCGAACTCGCAAGCGTTGCTATCTCAAGCTTGTTTGTCAAGTTTAGTTGCCAAAACTATAAGTCTTGATTTCTAGTCTACCTATAGCTAAGTCTCGGACTAGGATAGAAAGTGTAGTTGAGCTCTAGACTCCACAACGTTCATCATACAAAGACAAAGAACTACTCAAGGAACTGGTGGAACTTCATCGTCTAAAATGTATGTGGAGACTTGAACTTATCTATCACTCAAAATTCTATCTAATCTATCTCCTATCTTGACACAAAAGTCGTATTGCTATATAGACTTCGATAATACACATTTGTTATTTCGATCCGAGTTTATCTCGCTTATCTATTTCTCGAAATATGTGTTGGTAAGCTTTCGCTTTGGCCAAGTTCATCTTTACAAGTGACGAAAGTCATGTTGATTATTTTCATATCTTGAAAATCGTTTTGATGAAAAATAGTGTGTGAATAACCTCTATTTAACATCCTCTAAGAATATTTCAATGATTGAAATGAGATTTTAGAATTTATAACCTTGAATGGATACAAACATTTTATGTGAACTCATACTTGTATAAGTCCAAAATCCTTGAACTAAAGTATGCGTATTTTACTAGTTCAGGAAGTCCGGTCACGGTCCCACACACTTTTCCCAATTTTATGTATTTTCTCTAAATTGAGGGAAATTCCATGAAACTTGAGAGTTTTATGAAATTAGGGAACTTCCATGAGATCAGAGAAATAAAATAATAATAAAATAGGGAATGATAGAGTGTGGGACTGGCAATGGCCAAGGCATGGCCGATTGTCCAACATGCACGGTCCACGGGGAATCTTCCCAGTTTTATGTAATTTTCATAAAATTAAAGAGTTTTGTTGAAACCAAGGTATTTTGTTGAAATCAGGGAGTTTTCATGGAATGAGGAAAAAAAACAAATAATAATAATAAAATAATAGGCGTGTGGGACCGGCTAGGGCCCGGTCCCACAAGTTTTCTTAATTTTATAATATTTTTCATGGTTTTAGGGAAATTCATGAAATCAGGGAATTTTCATGGTTTTAGGCAAAATTCATGAAATCAGGAAATTTTCATGGTTTGAGAGAAATAATAAAATAATGGGGACGTGAGGTGCAGGACCGGCCACGGCTAGGGCATGGCCGGCCGGTTGGTGCTCGGTCCCGTGACACCTTTCCCTAATTTTATTAATTTCTTGACATAAAGAAATATCATGAGATTAGAGAATTTCCTTGAATCGAAGGAGATTTACTCGAACGAGAGAATTTTCATGAGATCAGGAAAAATAATAAAATATGATAAAAATATAAAATTAGGCGCGGGACTGGTCACGGCATGACCGGTCGGCTGGTGAGCCCAGTCCCCGGCGCTTTTGCTAATATTTTATTATTATTATTTTTCCTTCCTATTTTGCATAGGTTCATCGTTCATTCGTATTTTTGAAATGGTCTGTGCATTATTGCTAAGTACACTTGCACCATTTTAGTCATAGCTTATTCGATGCTCAGATGCTTGTTTCGTTGAATATTTATCACTAACCCGTGGAATTCTGCTGGGAAGAACCACGAATTGAAGTGACAAAATATAACGAAGAATCGTAGAATATTGCTGGATATTCAGGCGATTAGAGATAATTAACTGATGGCTCTATACTAGCAGGGCTTCCTATCTAGGAGCATTAATTATCTGAGAGTTGAGCAATATGAACTTGCTGGAATATCATATTTCTCCTATATAGTCAGGGAAAACCTGGTTGCATCCTGAAGACATTGTCGCTCTATACTAGCAGGCATGTTGTCTAGGAGCCGCCCAATCTTTCGATTCTATATAGAAATAATTACTGCTCATTATTCATGAGATGTGACGTGGTCTCAGCTGGGAGACTACACATCTACAGATACTCTGAGAGACAACCTTCTCAGTCAGAAGTTTTATGGCATGAGCTTTCATGCTTTATTGAGAGACATGAGTCTCAATACTCATCCAATTGCCGGATCCGGAGCATAAATAATTACTAAAATTGCTCAGTATTCATGAGATGTGTTGTGGCCTCAGCTGGGAGACTACACATCTACATATACTCTGAGAGACAGCCTTTTCAGTCAGAGGTTTTATGGCATGAGTTTTCATGCTTTATTGAGAGATATGAGTCTCAATACTCATCCAATTGCCGGATCCGGAGTATAAATAGTTAGGGTTTTATAATTTTACCCTTGTCGAAAATCCACCATCTACAGGGATCTTCTTTTGAAGAGAAGTAAACGGTTCTCCAGAGATAAATCCACGTCATCAGATTAACCCCATAATCGTGTTCCTCCTAAAATAGGGATAATGATGAGACTGATGACGAGGATATGCCTCAGTGCTTTAAGTGTAAAGGTTTTGGTCATTTTGCAAATGAGTGTCCAAATCGAAAGAAATACACTGGGAACAAAGGTCTTGCTGCAACTCTTGATGAAATGTCTGACAACTATGATTCTAATGAAGACGAAAAATCAAGTGTTGCACTTATTTGTGAAAATATTGATTTTGATAATTGTAGCAATACATACATCAATCTTGATATTCTTTCAGAAAAGAACTCAACCAATCTGGAACAAAAAATTGACCTTTATGTTGGAAACTCTCTGTATGATTTTTCAGGTTCTACTTTGTGTTTAGCAGCTTGCACAGCTCGGATACCTGAATCATATTTCAGGTTGACATGCTCGTATTGTTCACTCAAGGGTCATGAACTATCAAAGTGTTACAAGTACAAACACAAATTGAGACATGTCAACATACTTCAACGAAGAGCAAATCGATTAGCAAACAAGCTTAAACTTGTTCAAAAGACCGCAGAGGTATGTAAGATTTTATCTTCGTCAAAGAAGTTAGTTTCCAAGGATAAGACAAGATCATTAGAAAGAAGTTTATGGTCTAAAAACTATGAGAAACGGGGTTCTATGAATTCCGATAGAAACAGATATGGTGGACAGATTATTGTTCATCCCAGCACAACTTAAATTGTGTTGGTTAGTGCATCTTGTCTCATGTGCCTGATTAAAAGAGACAAGACCTTGCACACCTCAGGCTTTAAGAAAATAAAAATCTTTAGTTGTTTTGTTTTTCTTTTGTTTGTTTTTTCTCTAAGAGCATTGTAAAGTCTGGAATTCATGTCGCTTTTCATATCTAATTGATATTTGAAAAGACTTTCCTGGTTAATCAATAAAAGAGGGTTAAATTGGACAATTCTTCCTTTTATAGGGTTGAGAGTTGTGTATACACGAACCTGTATGTTTAAAGGTTTTGTAACCCTACATATCTTTTTCCTTCCCTGAAACTCCTTTAACCAAAGACTGCTTGTTGAGCTTATTTTGTGACTTCCTCTCACAAAACCATACGCATATGGATACTCCAAGCATCATGTCTTCTGATGGAAAAGATGTTAATATGATTGTTAAGCCATCAATCATGAAGGAAAAAGAAAAATCTCCAATACCTCCAACTTTGAAAAGAAAAATAAGGAATGTGAGGAAGCCAAGAGCTGTTCCTTCCAATTCTCAGAAGTTTTCTGATGTTCTTGAAGAGTTGAAGGACACAAGAAAGGAGATTCAACAAATAAAGTCTTTTGTTATGAGAACTCTTGAACCCTGGTTCGACATCTTCAGCCTAGAAGGTTTGTTGGAATTGACTCATATCTTCACAAACCATATGTTCCCATGGCTGTTGACGACAAGGATTTCAGGGACGATAAAGAATTTTTCAGAGGTCTCAATGTCTAGGAAAACTTCTTATTAGAATTTTATTCTTGTGTTTTTAAGAAGAATAACTAGAGTTTGGAATAGTCATTATTGTGATTACACATAGCTATGTCCAATGATTTTCATCTTCAATGTTTTTAGATTTATTTGTTTAAATTCTAAAGTTTGTTTGGAAGATGATGTTACAGTATTAATCTTTATGGTTTTATATATTGCAATTTGTTATGGGATATGTTTGTTTGCGTCTGTGAACTATGATTGTCCCATACGTGGTCAAAAGTTAAGTCTTTCATATGTCGATATGCAAGTATTGATAAAAGATTGAATGAACTTTTGACTAACAAAAGTTAAGACTTTTATGGCATTATGCAAATATTGATAGAAGAAAGGATAATCTTTTGTTTACAAGGATTAAGTCTATTATATGTCATTGTGCAAATAGTGATGGAAAATAGAATGAATCCTTGTATATTCCGCAGTATTGATCTTCCCTGTTCCATATTTTTATGTATATACTGTGCGGCTCCATAAGTTCTCTTATGTTGAGCATTTACGATTAAATTAATCATGGGTTCTCTTGTGGTTGATTAAGTTGAGTTTTTGGATACAAATTCATGTTTCATGTGATTTGTTATATCCAAAGAATTCCTTCTTTTCTTGTGAAAGTAAGGTCGCTCTTGTTGTTCTTTCGGGAATGACATTTTGTGGGGGAGAGTTCTTAATTGAACTTGTGCTTAACTGCTAAATATTTATGGGGAGTGCGGCTGTGGAATATTATAGGGTTATCTTGTATCTTTATGAACTTCTTGATGAATGCATTTAGTTTCAGCTATATGATTGCATCTAAAAATTTGATATGTGCTTTCTTTTGGTCATGAAGTGTCTCTATGTAAATTTCATTAGGATCCCACTAATTTTCGTACCTTTTCCAATTTTATTGACAAAAAGGGGGACAATTAATGTGTATTTCACACTACAAATATATATGATTTTCAGATCATTATGTAAGGGGGAGTGGTTTTCATGTGAGATGAAGTATTGACTAAGGGGGAGTGGTACATATCACCATGGTATTGTTGTCAAAGTTGTGATACAATTGAACTTTGATGCTGTGTAATAATACTATGATACTGTGTAACAATGATTGAGAGATTTTGTTTTCTCATTGTTATGGCTACGGATCTTCAACAACGATGATGCTGTATTGGATATCTTTGGAATCATTGGAGTACTTGGAAGTGACGAATATTTCGAGTAATGTTGAAGAACCAATGAGATCATGCATGTGTAAGAGAAGCTGCAAAGTTTATTTATTTTGTATTCCTTATGTATTAATAGTTTTGTCACTAAAATTGACAAAGGGGGAGATTGTTAGAGCACTGCTCGGTCGAACTCGCAAGCGTTGTTATCTCAAGCTTGTTTGTCAAGTTAGTTGCCAAAACTATAAGTCTTGATTTCTAGTATACTTATAGCTAAGTCTCAGACTAGGATAGGAAGTGTAGTTGAGCTTTAGACTCCACGGCTTTCATCATACAAAGACGAAGAACTACTCAAGGAACTGGTGGAACTTCATCGACTAAAAGGTATGTGGAGACTTGAACTTATTTATCTCTCAAAAGTCTATCTATTATATCTCTTATCTTGAGACAAAAGTCATATTGCTATATAGACTTCGATTATACAAATTTGCTATTCCGATCCGAGTTTATCTCGCTTATCTATTTTTAGAAATATGTGTTCGTAAGCTTTCGCTTTGGCCAAGTTCATCTTTACAAGTGACGAAAGTCATGTTGATTATTTCAATATCTTGAAAATCGCTTTGATGAAAAATAATGTGTGAATAACCTCTATTTAACATCCTCTAAGAATGTTTCAATGATTGAAATGAGAGTTTAAAATATATAACCTTGAATGGATATAAACATTGTATGTGAACTCATACTTGTGTAAGTCCAAAATCCTTGAACTAAAGTATGCATACTTTACTGGTTCATGAAGTCCGCGTACCCGTATGCGTACTGCCGGAAGTTCACATCCCGTGAACTTCTGCTGGCGTTTGTGAACTGAAAACAAACTCAAACCGGGTATTTAAGTACGCGTACCGGTATGCATACTTGAGTGGGTTATTTTCTAAAATCGGTTTATTCGTGAACTAAGACATATATAAACTAAGGAATGCATATTTTCAAACTGTGGCTATAATGTTCATGAATTGGTTCGAGTGAATCAAAATCGTTTTTTCTTTGATTGTGTCTTTTATACTTCTATGAGATCTAAGAAATTGAACAACTCTCTAACTAGTTCTTTTGAGTCATTTGAACTAGTTATGGTGAAGATGAATAAGGTTGATGTGAAAGTGCTCATATGGCTAACCATTTGGTTAACTACTGTTGAACCAACTAGGTGTACACATTTAGGTACGGTTACACAAACCTAAATAAACGTGCATTTCATTTGTGTATAACAAGCTAAGTTCGATCTAACGGTTGAAAGATATTAGCTTGAATCTGATCAGGTTTTCATCTAACGGTGAATATTGAATGCTTTGTTACCAAGGTAACTTAGATTGCAAACCTTGATTTGAAGACTATATAAAGGAGAACTCTAGCAACTGGGAAGCCTAATCCCCATACCTCCTGTGTGATACTAGTTGTATAAGCTAGAGTCGATTCTCCTTTAACCTTTGGTTTCTACCGAGACCCTGTAGGTTAACGACTTGAAGACTTCATTGGGATTGTGAAGCCAGACCCAACTATCTTCTCTGTAGTTGTGTGATCTGATCTTGTTGTTTCTATCGTGTTCAGTGCAATTGGAATAATTGGCTCGAGATTAATATCTCCGATAGGCAAGATAAAAAATAGTCACAAACATCTTCGTCTCATCGTTTGTGATTCCACGATATCTTGTTTCACTAATCAATTAAGATAATTGTGAGGTGATTGATATTTCTAGGTTGTTATTCGGGAATATATAAATCCAGTATATCAATTGGTTCATGTTTACCTTGATTTATCAAAAGACGGAACAAAACTCGTAGGTATTTTTGTGGGAGACAGATTTACCTATTCCTATAGACTTTTATGTGTGATACAGATTTGTTTATTAAAGTCTTCGACTTTGGGTCGTAGCACTCTTAGTTGTGGGTGAGATCATCTAAGGGAATCAAGTGCGCGGAATCCGACATGGTTCTAGAGGCGTAAGGAACGCAACTGTACCTTGATCAGTGTGAGATTGGTTAGGGCTCAACTACATTCTAGTCCGAAGTTAACTTGGAGTAGGCTAGTGTCTGTAGCGGATTAATACAATGTGTGTTCAATCTGGACTAGGTCCCAGGGTTTTTCTGCATTTGCGGTTTCCTCGTTAACAAAACTTCTGGTGTCCGTGTTATTTCTTTTCCGCATTATATTTTGTTATATAATTAAAATATCACAGGTTGTGCGTTGAATCGATCAATTGATAAATCCAACCTTCGATTGTTGATTGAAATTGATTGATCCTTGAACATTGGTATTTGGTACCGTTGAAGTTAATTTCTCTTGTATTCAATTAGACTCACATATTGTTATTTTCTTAAGTAAGTATTGAATCGAGAAATTGAGATATAACTCTTTGATATACTTTTTTATTAAGATTGAGTCTGACTGTCTAGTTGATTCTCTTAAAAGTATATTGGAGTTAGTCCATACAGATTGCTGAGCGAAATATTGGGTGAGGTTGTTGTACCCCCACTTTTTCAGGGTCACATATCGCCAGCCAAGATAAATCTTGTCGTTCTTCCTGCTTCATAGGATCATGACCAGAACACGACAAAGTATAAGACGAGACTAGATTCCAAGACGAAGTTCATCCAAATCTCGTACTTATTCGAAGATCTAAAGCCGCCGGTCGATATGCTATCTCAACACCCATCCCGTCAGAAAGAAGGGGAGTCCTAGAAATTGTATGACCAAGTCTTGATGAACCTCCATCTCAGCTACACCAACGATTATTCAGTATCATTTTTCGATGGGACCTCAGTTTACCTAAGATGGAGAAGCGGAATATATTCGCACCTGAACTTACCAAGGGAAAAGAAATCTGAAGTGCCAACAATTCAGATAAAACTTCGTTACTCGACATACGGCTACAACCAGCTACCATCACTGAAGAAGAGAAGGATCTGAGACCATAGATTCAAGATACACGTTACTCATTCAGCCGCATACTAGCAGTTCCCTCGGTCAAAGTCTCTTATGCCGAGAAAATCCAATTGACAAGTTATTCCATGAGTCAGGCTCAGACCCGATGAGCGAAGGACAAGATATGACGATCACATACAATTTCCTCATTAAAAAAAATGATTCCTCCACGTGAAAAATTACCTAGAAGATTCCCAGAGAACTCTTTCATCAATAAAACAAACAAAAATGGACTACGCAGTTGGACCTGAATGTATCTATTACCCTAATTGTACCATAAGGCATATACCACTCTCAAGTTCGGTTGAGCATCCTCCCAAAAGAAGAATAAATCTCAACGGATAATTTTACTATAGAAGTTCGCATGAATCCCTGTCAAGATACCTTGTAGAGGCGGAACAACAACTTCATCTTGTCCACAAAGACACATGCGACGGTATCTCGACATGACTCTCCAAAGAAGTCTCCAACCC
The DNA here is from genome assembly GCF_003573695.1 of Papaver somniferum. Classification (NCBI taxonomy): domain Eukaryota; kingdom Viridiplantae; phylum Streptophyta; class Magnoliopsida; order Ranunculales; family Papaveraceae; genus Papaver; species Papaver somniferum. The sequence goes on from NC_039360.1 coordinate 180,163,979, forward strand.
ACAGATTATCGCTTGCCCGTCTTGAAGACTCAATCTCGTACTCTACAAGGGTCTTACTTCATTTTCCAAACGTCCCGAGTCAGTGGGAATCCCTAGTCTTATATCAAACTGGGGACTAACGGAGAATCGTGCATTACATACTTGCATGGACAACAGGAGGTGGCCCAGACATCCATTTTTTATATAACAGATTTAGAAATGACCAGCGCAGGAGTCTCAAAAGATCGGGACACATCAAGACCATTAAACTCCCCAAACCCACAACACAACATGTTATTACTTGGGATTAGGTGACTAGAGACCGGCCTTTAAAATCATGAAGGGGACTTATCTCGAGAAATCTCGCATCTCTCTCTGGTCTCGTCGAATTCTTCTCCGTCAGCATCTGTACTCAGCAATTGCAACCATGTCCCGAATCCTAACTGAAGATAAGACGTTTTAGGGTTTTATATGCGTGCGCAAAAACTATGTCAAGTAGAAGAAGCATTCAAATTATCCCTCAATAATAAACGCATGTAAGAGAAAACTAGGATTCACAATCGATTTGAAGAGGATTTTATAGTCTTCACTCTACTCAGACGCGACTCATACTTTAGTCACATGACTCGACGAACTAAAACAAATGGGTAGAGAATTCGACAACGCGTCATTGATAAAAGTATCCGTCCATGTCTCTCCTACCATGTGTTAAAAGGGCACGATGTTTTAATACACGATCCAAGAAATATCATCAAAACACTTGAAGGAATTGTTGCTAAATATATTTGGACTCCAAGTTCAACTTCATATGGACATATCACTGGAAAAACATGCTCGAAATCCTATATTTTTCTCCAATAGATGAAGGTTGGGCCTTTTTTGTTTGATATTTGGGGTCAACCACTGATCGGACGTTAAACGAAGTTTTTACAGCCTCTGGAGTCAGGATCGCGCAAGGAAGGAACTTCTATTACGAATTTAACTTAGGGTTTTCACCTACTCGCATACCCGACGGAGAAATCTAGGGTTTGCATCAAGTTCGAACTCATGAGGGTCCAATTTATTTACCAGATGCATATGGAAAAGGTTCAGAGAGAGAAAATATCAACCCTGGAGAAATCTTCCAACAGAGCCCCCTAGAGAAAATCTCTTTTTTCATATTCCGCTGCTTCACTTTGATCTTTGCATATTGAGACACCTTCTTAGAATGTTCTAGATCTTCATTTACCATGCTTCATTCCAGATTAAGAAACTTTCTAAAATACGAGGACCTGAACTCAACTCACCCCGACGGATCCTGACAGAATTGAGCCCAAAGATTCTCACGGGTTGTCACCAAGTTTCCCAAGTTTACAAAATCATCAGAAGCAAGACCGTTCTGAGTTATCATTCTCGTGATATAATCCATCGGTAAGTGTATCATCCGAAGTTAAGATATGGGTTCTTTGAAATTACCCTCATGCCGGTCAATTGTCTCTGCACCCGAATCTCTTCCTGGAATCTCTTTGAAATTATTGAAGCCCGCCTCATCCGCATTCTACCAAGATCTAACTCGTCCTCACCATGAAGAGTACTCTACAAACAAAGAGAAGATCAGATAAGGCTGCAAATTTAAAATTACATAAGTTAAAATCAAGGGAGCAACAACACAGGACTAGGGTTTGTTTTATATGAGGACCGTCCTTTCCTCCTAAAACCTTGTCCTCCTACAATCCCTTCAAGACTTGTCTTATCCTAGTCCCTTCAAGCATACCCTCATGCCTAGAGTCTTGTACTTATCAAGAAATCCATCTCACATCTCATGAGATACTCGTGGATTTTTTTGGGTCCACAGTTTAACAAGGGATCAAGCAAAATACGTTTTCTGGAAACCAAAGAGTAAAAACGAATAATCAATACCACGGACGTGTTTCTGGCCTAAGAATACAAAATTCACGACCTAAACCAAGCTAATGAAGGGTAGCGAAGTCATAATACTCCAAGAGGTTATGCTTGAAGCAATAGAACTTTTTAAGAATCCAACTGAAACAAGGATGCCTTTGGTAATTCAGATTGATGAACATTGCAGAGCGAAGACTTGAAAACTGATGGAAATTCATAAGAAATTTCGGGGTACTTTCTGAAGAAAATGTGTTACTCTATGTTTTCCCAAAAAAATTCCAAAAGGGCGCTTCAAACGGACAAACGATCTAGGAGATGTGGTCCCAACACCGAAGTAAGTGCAATCTGAAAACTTCTGAAATTTTAGACGGGATTTTTGAAGTCAAAAGTATACACGGATTTGATTGTCCAAACGAACTCGGAATCAAGTCATTCTTTTTGCATTAGAAATCATATTCTCTTTTCTTTCAAATATGGGACCGGGGACTGAAATCAGAGTCCGTACGTATGAAGAGTTTACAACCATTCTCCCTAAGTGTCTCAAATATGAAGTTTTTTTTTGTTGACGGACACCTAAACAAAGTGAATCCTTGAAAAATACGACTACTTCTATTCATTCAATGGTCGAAGGAATATGAATATATGACAAAGGAGGGGCAAATATCAAGACTTACCGAAGATGACTCTATGGAGAACGAAGGATGGGTATCTACATCAGCAAACTCAAGATGATAAGTACTTCTGTTAACTTCTATGTCATCAGTTTGAAGATTAGTATCGTTTTGAAAGAAGAAAAAGGTTACCATCTATGCAAAATAAAGATGCTATCACTCAGCATGCTATTATTAAGAACTCAATTCATGTACACCAAGCATTAAAAATTAGCACGCGAATTTCCTTCAGAGTGCAATATAAATCCTACTTCAAATAAAAGGATGAATCTCACTTGAACAAGGAAACCAACATCCAAAAGGAGTCCAGGACGTGTTCTACTTGTTTCTGTCCTTACCCAAGTAAATCACAATTCATGCCGAAGTTTCTCCACCTCAAGAAAAAAGGCAGAAGTAAACACAGAAGTTCCCCTAGTTCGATATTTTGGCTATTTTGAAGAAAGGGGGATTTGGATAAGAGAAGTGATCAAGTTCTTATCCAATCATGGAACCAGACCCATACACACGGTTTTTCAATTTGCCTCAAGCAAGGAAAGGAGTTTTAAGAGAAGGCAAAGGAATTCAACTTAAATAAGGAATTCTACTATGAATAAAATTCGTGGAACATACTGGACCGGTTTCCAAACTTAGAACACGTCCAAAATACTTATCTTTTCAATTTGATTTCAAAAGGGAAGCCTTGAAGCAAAAGGAAAAAGATTTGTAGTTAAAAGAGGAAATTAGAGGAATTTGGATCAAATAAGGAAACTGGGGTTTTTCTTTCTTCCAAAAATTCCTCCAAACAGTGGACTAGCCCTTTTCATGCGTGAGGATGCTCTCCTAGGCCTGTGGGACGTGATTTATTCTCTCGGAATTTTTTCAGAGGGATCAAAGTCGAAGAGAATTAGGTTTTTGACGAAAATAACCCTAATTTCAAGAATTTGGTGAAAAATGGATTTATTCTAAAAGAGAAGGGACCGAGCCTCTCCCATTCTCTTGGAAGGTTCTATAAGACTCTCTCAATCCCTTTTATCTCATTACTCTTCAACAAAAACGAGCTCATAAGGGATTTTTGACCAAAATACCCTTATATTGCAATTTTGAGTTTTTTCAAAGAAGAAAGTCTTAATACAGCCATAGACCGACCAAGCTATCATATACTCATTCCAAAGGCCTCATACACGTGAATATTGAGTTCTGTAAATGTTCGAAGAAGAACGAGATTGGAACGGAATCCAGAAAAGCAGAATTTCAGAGAAAATAAAGGGAATGTGGCTCAAAACAGGGAATTCATATTCATGATTTCCAAAACCAAGACCATAGACGCGCCAATCCCTTTTTCAAGACGTGAATATTCCTAGGGAGGCTCCATGTTTCTCTCATGCCAAAGAAAAATCAAGCTCATGGTGGTTTTTGACGAAAATACCCTTAGTTTCAAAGGTATGTACTTTCTCTAATAAAGAGGAGTCTGATTGGCACAAGGAATTAAACAAGATCTCATCACACAACGTGTCGAAACCACAAGATATATTCACACCTTCCAAGCCTCGTCTAGCCTCTCTAGAGTGTCTGAAGGAGTCAGACGCAAACAAAAGAGAAATTAGGGTTTAGGTATGATACAAGCCTGAATGCAGAATTTACATGGGATAGGGACTCCGTAACTTCAAAAGTAAATGCATATATTTCCTCGCGTACCCTCACCAACATCGATGCCATCCAGGAAACCGTTCAAAAATTCTCTCTTCCCCACACACTTGCCTATACAAACTAAGAAGCTCAAGGATGCACAAAGAGAGAAAATTAGGGTTTTGGCCAAGTAAACCCTAATTAACAAATTCCATTCGACGGAAATTTTGTTTCATCAAGACTTCATTATCATGTCATTAACGTCCAACACAAATTCCCAGGAAATTCCAAGGTCCAGAATCGATTCCAAGATCAGAGTCATAACAATCGAAGGTTAAACATCAATTCGGGGATTCTGCAAGTCTAAAAGGACGAACGAATTGTAATTGCGTACGAATGATTTGTTACCATCTATATACTCATCATAGAACAATCAACGTTCTACTATGAGTATGAGACTTAATATAGATGGTGAAATTTGGATAAGCAGTGTTGATGGTGGATTTTCGACAAAGGCTAAAATCATAAAAACATAATCTTACATATTCCTGATCCAGCAATCAGATGAGTATTGAGGCTCATGTCCCTAATTGAAGCATGAAATCTCATGCCACAAGAATCTCTGACTGAGTATATTGTCTCTAAGAGAATATGTGGATATGCAGTCTCTCAACTGAGGCATCGACATATCTCATGAATACTGAGCAATTTCGGGAATCACTTCTATATAGAATCGAATGATTGGACGGCTCCTAGACAGCTTGCCTGCTAGTATAGAGCAATAACGTCTTCAGGATGTAACAATGTTTTCCCTGACTATATAAAAGAAATATGACGCTTCAACAAGCTCATATCGCTCAATTCTTGAATAATTAATGCTCATAGACGACATGCTAGTATAAAGCCATCAATTAATTATTTCTAGTCACTAGATTCATTAAATGAATCCCTAGAAAATATTCTACGTTCTTCATAATATTTCATTACTTCAATTCATGGCTCTTCCCAACAGAATTCCATGGGTCAGCGATAAATATTCAACATACGGGCATCAGTGCCACTATCGAGTAAGCCCCGACCAAAATGGTGCAAGTGTATTCAGCAATAATGCACTAACGAGCACTTGAATGCACGAACGAGCATTCAAAAATACGAAGGAACGATGAACCTATGCAAATTTGGAAGAAAAATAATAGTAATAAAAAAAAATATTAGCTAAGGCGCTAGGGGACTGGGCCCACCGGCCGACCAGACATGTCGTGGCCGGGCCAACGCCTAACTCTTTATTTTATCATATTTTGTTATTTTTCCTTGATCTCATGAAAATTCCTTCATTTGAACAAAACTCATTCGTATGAGGAAACTCCTCAGTTTCATGGTGTTTCCTTCACACCAAGGAAATAATATAAAATTAGGAAAGGTGTCATGGGACCGGGTCTAGTAGCCGGACGGCTATGCCCTAGTTGTGGCCGGTCTCACACCTTATGATTCCTTATTATTTCATTATTTATTATTTCCTCCATCTCATGAAATTCCTCAATTTCATGATATTTCCTTCAAATCATGAAAATAATATAAAATTAGAAAACGTTCACAGGACCGGGCCACTAGCCGGCCGATCATGCCCTAACCGTAGCCGGTCCCACGCGCCCCTTATTTTATTATTATTGTTGTTGTTTCCTTCATCTCATGGAAACTCCTTCACTTTAAGGAAACTCCTTCGTTTCAATAAACTCCTTGATTTCATGATATTTCCTTCAAATCATGAAAATAATATAAAATTAGGAAAAGTGCCATGGGACCGGGCTTATTGGCCGGCCGGACATGCCTTAGCCATAGTCGGTCCCACACTGATTCCTTATTTTATTATTATTATTTCCTTCATCTTATGAAGTTCCTCAGTTTGAGCAAAACCCTGATTTCTTCATATTTTCTTAATATGTTGCTCAAACGTGCATTAGAAAATATCAAAATTATCAGGACTGAGGCACGGACATTATGGTGACATGGGCATATTACCTTGATCGACCAAGGTTGGCCTTTGGCTTGCAAGAAGCCAGTCCCACACATTTTCACCATTTTGACCTAATTTGTTCACATTAGGTTTAAAACTCTTCCAAACAACTTGGAATTTCACCAAACGATCATCAGTCGATGCCATGACCAACCAGGGCCGTCTCCATGACCCCTTGGTCGGTCCCTCATTTTTTCATAATAAAGTTTTATCATCTAAAGCTCAGACGAGCACTATTTTAATAAATGATTAAACCAGCATTTAATCATCCTTTCACCAACTGGTCTTCAAGAGACTTTAAATTTGCCCACTCGAGCATCTGGGCGCTACATGGTCTACCCATCATCCCATGTAGCCAGTCTCTCCTTCACTCCGTGATTGATTTTCAGTAAATCATCAATTGATCAGCAATTGATCAAAATTGGGGTTTCGAATCCAAGGTTCATAGTTCCAGATTCAAACACTAATAATTTTATGTTAATCCCGTGGTCAACACTTTAATTATCATACTCGGTTCAGCTGCCAGTATTTTAAATTAATATTTTTATTTGGTTATGCTACCAATAATTCATCAAACGAGCAACATTTGTTCAGATGAGAAATATTTTCTCAGACTAAGGAATATTGGTTCAACTATCAATATTCAACAATTCATCAAATGAGCAATATTTGCTCACGTTAACTATACAATTATACCTCTGTCTCAACAGAAGCGTTCCTAGAACATTTGTAAATCATGTTCGACTCAGCAATACAAAGACTCATCATCTCATCAAGTCAACAACTGACTAACTAAAATCACGAGACATCAATCGTGTCACATGGGGGGTATCAACTAGGTTTTTGGTATGGCGGTCTACAACACGTTTGTTCATCCACGATGAGAATGTGAGCAAGTCGTGCAAACAGTTAGAGGAGTTAGCAAAGTAGTAGGCAGACAATCAACCAAGTCTCCGCACTATGAGCAACTGGTTTTAACACGATTTCCCACTTCCCCACTCTTTGACTCCAGCAACTGTCACACTTCATAGGATCAATGTGTCTACTACTTTTTGAAATATAAATAAGTCTCTGAACTCATGATTAAAGGACAACATTCGTCTAACAGAAGAATTCTATCTGAGCATTCCCTCTCAAGAATTCGACCAATCAACCAGAACTTATTCGAACTCAACAGTTCGTCAAACTTGCAGAAACCTTAAACACATTCACAATCCTTGATCACCATCGATCTCACACATTTCTCATCTTCTCTCCTACAGATCGACCAATCCTCTCTTGTGACCGAATTGACTATGACCATTGTCTTGGTTTAGGCCGGAGTATTACATATTGATCTCTCGAATTCAAAGCACTCCCTTTTTTGCAGTGCATCTGTGTGAGGTTAAGCAGTTTGCTCGGTTCGAGGAGTTTCCTCCGCACGGTCGTCTCCTCAATTTCGTAAAAACCAGCAAGTCGTTTTGCCCCATCTACAAGGGGCAAAAGTGTCATTTTAACCCTATAGAAAGAATTCAACTCTCACGGAAGAGATTAATCCCTTGGCCCTCAAGGCATCCTTAACCACGTTTTCTAGAATACATCCCCGCGAGACACTGATGGTCGTGATGTCACGATTCCTAACGCACATCCTCGAAGAGATACTGCTGGTCACGTAGGTTCTGTAGAGTGTAAAACTTCCCCAATAGACTTATGAACCAGAAAAACCACAATTCCAGCATGTCTTCGCGAGACGGAGCTGATTGTGATGCCATGATTCTTAGTATACATCCTCGACGAGACGCTGATGGTCATGTAGGCTCTGTAGATGCGTAAATACGTCCCCGGTGGACTTATAACCCAGAGCGGAGATATACATATCTCTTGTAAGCACGACTCACCCTATTTGAGATCAAGGACTGATTCCTAGTACATCATCGCGAGATATACTGGTCATGTCTGCTCTAGGCTCTGACTCGACTTATTGAGGTTTCCAAAAATTCCTACTACATCCCCGCGAGATACGCTAGTTATTCTACCTCTGGGCCCTTTCGACTGACTCCTAGAACATCCTTTCGAGATACATTGGTCTTGTTGGCTCATCATATGGACACATTGTTGATTCCTAGCACATCTCTACAAGATACGCTGGTCAAAGACAAGTGAGCCAAAGTCTCACAGAGGCATTAATTGGGCGTACAAAGCCTTTTCTCTTTCTCCAGGACGAGTCCCAGCTGACCAAAGAGAGACTCGGATCCGTTAAGAAAATCTTCATAGAGATTTTGATCCGTCTGTAAAATCTCAGAGAGATTCATATCTCTCTGCAAAATCTCTGAGAGATTCAAATCTCTCTGCAAATCTCTGTGAGATTCATATCTCTCTGCAAAATCTCGGAGAGATTCAAATCTCTCAGGAAATCTCCAATAAGGCTGAATATTCCCCATGGTAGGCACGAGCCTCACATAGGAAAAAAGTCTCCTCTCCACACGAATTATGAGATATCTCATGCCTTTTCACGTGACTCATCCTAGTCATTCTTACAAATCGGAGAATATCTCTCTATCTCGGCCAACTCGGCTAAAGAGAATATTTCTCTCTCTCAACATGTCATCACGAAGGTTGACTCAACTTCACACAAATGTGGGGATAACAATTAGGATTTTGGTCTAGCAGTCTACGACACGTGTGAGAAATACCCAACTTATTTCCCACCGCATAAGAGAGTAAAGGCGGTGGAATAATGAGATAAACTCAACCTAGTTTATCTCTATCTATTCCTGTAGAGATGGGAGAATTGTTTCGCACGTCACGGAAAGCAATCCTTATCTTCACCAACTTGAGATTATAGAATTCAGCTATAAATAGGTCCTCTATTTTTCCAAGCTACGAGCATTTTTCTCATAACCTCTTAGAGCAATTCTTCTTCAAACCCTAGAATTCTCTGATCTCTGTCTTCATCTGCTTCCCTCCCTAAGACCAGCCCTAAATTTATTCCCCGTGACTGAAGCAACCTTTGAATGGCCACTGTGCGTGGTTTAGGCGAAGACTGTTCGTGCTCAACCTTCTGTAACTCACCTTCAGAAACCCTAAAATCCAACTTCTAACCTCTCTCAGATTTTAGGTAACTACACTAGCCAAGGTACGTATGTATCTTCCATAGTCTCGATGGACTTGACTCGTATGATGGACCAAGTAAACCAAATGTGCTCAAGTGACGTATCAAATCAACAATGCCAACGCGGCCTTATCATTCCACCCATCTTAAATGAGACTTTTCCCTCAAAATATAATGTATATATGGGTATAGGCTCATCCCATGATCTTATCGAGTTTAATCTGACGCCAAGCCATAAATTTTATTTGAGAAAATTCGTGAAAACCCATTTAATTTTAATGTTCGTAGGAATGTCAAACCATCAAAGAGAATGTATAGTGGAAAAATAATTGTTCAACTGTTTCATTATCCACATCACATAACTTACAATTTACATATTGGATTGTTATACCTTTAGCATGAAACATCTTCATGTAAGTAAAGAGTTGTGATTAACAACTTATAGTACAAAAGACACCTTGAGGGGGATATCTTTAAGATACGAAAAAGAATTACTACAGGCGTTAGTAGAATTCTGTTCATCCAATAAGTTACGCTAACATACTGAAAAGATGAGGTTACCAAGTACACTACCAATTCTTTTTTGTTTAACCTATATTAAACACACCTTTGATATATAATCTTTGTCCGGGATAGATTAAATTACAAACCAATAAGGTGATATCAACATACAAGTGCTTTTACTTTAATTATTAAAAATAAGCAATATCATGCAGAGATAAATTAAATAGCACAATGCACAAAATTTCGTTAACGAGGAAAACTGCGTGGCAAAAAAACCTTGGAACTTAATAAAGTTATACTTTCAGAATTAAGCCGCTACACTCTTGAGAGCGTATAATTTACTTATCTTCCTTAGTATCCCTACGTCTTCAACCAATATTCCCAACACACGTGAATCCCTTAATAAAAGTCCGTTACTGTCAAAAGTTGCTCCCCAACCCATCGTAAAGACTAGTGCTACCGGACGACAAAGATTTCCTGCAGGACATCTTGTCAATCAGCAAGGAATAGATTAAATGATTCCAACTTGGTCAAATAAAAAAGATAAGAAAATGATAAAAATCCATGTCAAGATTCTGCAATTTAAGATCTGAAATACCTAAAGATATTGAAAAAGCGGGGGTCTAACAACACCACCCAATATTTCGATTAGCTATCTGTATGGACTAACTCCGAAATACTTTGCTAGAGAATCAACTAGATAGTCAGACTCAATCTAGATAAAAGTATCTCAAGGAGTTAATATATCTCTCTTGATTTGATTTTTACTCAAGCTAAAGACAATAGCGAGTCTTTATCAAATACAAGGAATACTTGGACGGTACCAAAGATCAATGTCCAAGGATCAATCAATATCAATCAACAACCAAAGGTTGGATTTCCAAATGATGATCACGAACGCACAACCTGTATTATTTCAATTATATAAAATATAATGCGGAAAAGAAATAACACAGACACCAGAAATTTTGTTAACGAGGAAACCGCAAATGCAGAAAAACCTCGGGATCTAGTCCAGATTGAATACACACTGTATTAAGCCGCTACAGACACTAGCCTACTGCAAACTAACTTCGGAGTGGACTATAGTTGAACCCCAATCAGTCTCCCACCGATCCAAGGTACAGTTGTACTCCTACGCCTATGATCCCAGCAGGATACTGCGCACTTGATTCCCTTAGATGATCTCACCCACAATCAAGAGTTGTTGTAACCCAAAATCACAGACTTGATAATAAACAGATATGTCTCACACAGAAAAGTCTATAAGAGGATAAATCTGTCTCCCACAGATAAACCCTAGGTTTTGTTCCGTCTTTAGATATAAAATCAAGGTAACATGAACCAATTGATAATCCGGTATTATATTCCCGAAGAACAACCTAGATTAATAAATCACCTCTCTACAATCCTTCATGACTACACAAGCGGATTGTCGAGGAATCACAAACAGTGAGACGAAGATGTTTGTGACTTCTTTATCTTGCCTATCGTAGAACTCTCACGATCTCAAGTCAATCAATCGATTGTACTCGTACGATAAAAGATGCAAGATCAGATCACACAACTACGATAAAGTAGTATAGGTCTAGCTTCACAATCCCAATGAAGTCTTTAAGTCGTTAACCTGATTTTAGAGAAGAAAATCAAAGGTTAATGTAGATCGACTCTAGCGGGCGCACTAGTAGCACACAGACGTGTGGGGATTAGTTTTGCATAATGCTAGATGTCTCCTTTATATAGCCTTCAAATCAGGGTTTTGCCTTAGTTACAAAGTAATCCATATTCACAGTTAGATGAAAACCTGATTTACATTCAAGCTAATATTTCTCAACCGTTAGATCGAAAAACTTAGCTTGTCACACACACTTGGGTAGACGTTTACTAGGTTCGTGAAAACAATGCCCAAACGTGTACGTATATGTTGGTTCAACATAGTAACCCAAAAGGTTAACCATATGAGCATTTCGTATTAACCTTTTTCTTCTTCACTATAACTAGTTCAATTGACTCAAATGAACTAGTTAAAGAGTTGTTCAATTGCTATGAGATCTTATGTAACTACACAAGACACAAATGAAACAAAGATGATTCGATTCGATTGAATCGGCTCATGAACATTATAGCCACGGTTTGCATAAAGCATTCCTTAGTAATTTAATGTTTCATGTTCAGAGCACATGTTTAGATCATAACCTCTTAAGTTAACAAACAAGTTCGCAGACTTAAGTTAATCGGTTGAGTTTTCCAAACTCAGTAGAAATTCTCGGAAATAAAACTTCCGCCAGTTCGCGGACTTAGCACACAAACGAATTTTGGAAAATCCCAGCAGAAATTCTCGGTCGAGAACTTCCGACAGTTCGCGGACTTGGCAAGCCAATTCCACAATCCTCCCGATTTCTCTTGATCAACAAAGTTCGAAAACTTCGGCTCAAGGAATACATGGTTATGTAATATAAACTCTCATTTCAATCATTGAGACATTCTCAGAGGAAGCTATGTAGCCGTTATTCACAGACCGATTCACGTCAGAGCAATTCTCAAAGTGATTGAAACTTTTCATGACTTTCTTCACTAGGTGAAGATAAACTTGATCAAAGCGAAACGCTTTACCAACACATGATTTCGAGATAAAAGATAATCAATGAATGCTCAGCTCGAAATGTCAAATGTGTATGATCTAGTCTATATAGCATGCGACTTTTGTCTCATAAGAAGTAGGAGATAGAAGAGATAGACTTTTGAGTGATAGATAAGTTCAAGTCTCCACATACCTTTTTGTTGATGAAGTTCCACGGTTCCTTGTATATATCTTCGTCGTTGTATGATGAATCGCCATGAAGTCCTTTAGCTCAACTATACTTTTCTATCCTAGTCCGAGACTTATCTATGTAGGCTAGAAATCAAGACTTATAGTTTTGATCACTAACATTGACAAACATGCTTGAGATAGCAACACATGCGAGGTTGACCGATCTATGCTCTAACAATCTCCCCATTTGTCAATTTTAGTGACAAAACTATTAATACATATGGAATACAAAAAAGATAAACTTTAGTGGCTCCTATTCCATAGTCTAATCTTCAACGTTCCTTGAAATCTTCGTCCTTCCAAGTACTCAAATGATCCAAAGGTTGTAAGTTTAGCACCATCGTTGTTGAAGATTCGTAGTTATAACAATGAGAGAAATCAAGATTGTCGATCATTATTATACAGTGTCATAGTATTATTATATAACATCAAAGTCCAATTGTATCACGACTTTAACAATAATACTACGGTGATATGTATCACTCCCCCTTAGTCAATACTCCATCTCTATCATGGAAACCACTCCCCTTACACAATTATCCGAAAACCATATGTATTTGTAGTGTGAACTACAATATTTCTCCCCCTTTTGTCAATAAAATCGGCAAAGGTACAATAATGGGATCATATTGAAATTTCCACAAGAGACATTTCATGACCAAAAGAAAAAATACATACCAACTTAATTTAGATGCAATCTAATAGCCGAAGCTAACAACATTCATCAAGGAGTTTTAAGATACAAGATAACCCCTATAAAATTACACAGCCGCACTCCCCGCAAGATATTACCATTAAGCACAAGTTCAAAAGAACTCTCCCCCATTTGATGTCATTCCCGAGAGAACAACAAGAGCGATCTTAATTTCGAAAGAAAAGAAGGATTTTTTATTGGACACCAAAAACAATAGGAATGATTTTCTGTATCCAAAGCTCAACCAAATTAATCACAAGTAAACCCATGATTAATTCAATTGGAATACACAACTAAATCAAACCACAAAAGTGATCAATTTAATTGAAAGTGCTCAACATAAGTAAACTCACGGAGCTACGACTAAGTCAATCACACGGAGATGACTAACTTAACCGTTCAAATACTCAACATAAGGAAAACCTTACGGAATATATGACTACATTAACCAAAGAACATGATAGTGTAGCCTTTCATATACTCAACACAAGAACTTGTGGAATATATGAAAACTCAAATAGATTAGTTACAAGAGAACCTATAATTAATCTAATTGGAATACAAATAACCAAACTAATCACCGAAGTAATCAATTTAATTATTTTGGGCTCAACATAAAAGAACTTATGGAACCCCGACTAAGTTTATCATAGAATATGACAACCTTAACCGTACATGTACTCGACATAAGAAAGAAAACTTATGGAGTACAAACTAAATAACCAAACAGGTTGATTAATTTAGTTCTTAATGCTCGACATATAGCATCCTATGGAACAACCAACAAAGCCAAGGTAAATCGACTTAGTTGTAAGGTGCTCAAAATAAGACACACAATGGAGCCTTCACGGTAAAACATAATAAAATGGATCAATGAAGGTCAATACCGTGGATAACATACAAGGATTTATTCTATTTTCCATCATAACGACATAATAGACTTTATCCTTGTTGAACAAAAGATTTTATCCTATTTTCCATAAAATTAATGATTACATAGGCTTAACTTTTGTATATGTCAAAAGTCCATTCGTCCTTTCATCAATACGAATAGCGATTCATGAACGACTTTACTTTTGACTGCAATATGGGACCTTCAAGTTCACGGACGTAAACAATACATATCCCATAAAAATATTGCAATATCACAAACCATTAAAATACTGCAATAAACATCATCCTCCAAATATTTTTAGAATTTAATACCGATAAACCTAATAACATAAGAAGACGAAAACAAAAACAGCTATGTGTAGTCACAATCATCGCTATTCAAAGCACTAGTTATTCTTCCTACTAATCCAAAAAGGAAGACATCCTAGGCGACAATGCCTTTGAGAAATTCAGCATCATTCCCAAACTCCTTGTTGTCAACAGCCATTAGAACATAAGGTTCACGAAGATAGGAGTTTATATTAACGAACTGTCTTGGCTGATTATGTCGCACCAAGGATCTCTGAATTTCTAAGGACTTTGACACAAAATCCGTTATTTAACGAATCTCCTTTCTTACTTCCTTCAACTCATCAAGAACATCGGAAAACTTCTGAGAGTTAGAAGGTACAGCCCTGGGATTTCTTGTATTCCTTCTTTTTCTTTTCAGGGACTTAGAAACAAGAGATTTTTATTTTTTCTTGATTGGAGATTTAACAATCATGTTGACATCCTTTCCACCTGACATGGTGCTTTGAGAACATTTATAAACAACTGGATTTGTGTGATTGAATCACCTAACTCAACAAGCAATCTTATATAGGATGTCAAAAAGGAAAAAGGAATGTAGGGTTCGAAACCTATTGACAGGTTCGTATACGCCCAACTCTAAAACCCTATAAAGAGTAGAATTGTCGATAATAACCCTTTATTTTATTTGATAGACAGAAAATAACAAATCTAAGAAAAAAAGGAAAAACTTTACTGAAGCCTGAATCAGCACTCAATCTTGTATCTTTTCGTCAGGCATAGAAAATATTTTCCCAACAACACAATCAAGTTGTGTTGCGATGAACGACGATTTGTCCATCTTTTTCCTCAAGGGAGGAATCTTCAGACTTTTGTCTATCAAAACGATTCGACCATACTTTCTTTTCAAATGGTCTTACTCTATCCCTGGAAACCAACTTCTTAGAAGAAGATAAGATGCTACATACCTTGGCGGTCTTCTGAGCAAGTTTCAGCTTCCTTGCTAATCGATCTGCTCTTCGTTGAATTTTGCTGGCGTGCCTTACTTGGTGTTTGTACTTGTAACACCTTGATAGTTCGTGTCCCTTCATTGAATAAAACGAGCACGTCAAACTTGGATAGTATTCAGGCATCTGAGATGTGCAAGCAGCTAGACATACAGTAGATCCTAAAACATTACTGACAGGGTTTCCAGTTAGAGAATCTTCCAGATTGATTGGGTTTCCTTCTTCTCCGAACCCATTGAGGTTGATATATGTATTGCTACAAGTATCAAAATCGATCTTTTCACCAAGGATCCCTACACTTGATTTCCTACCTTCATCGGAATCATAGGTTTCAGACATTTAATCAAGTGTTACAGCTAGACCTTTGTTCCCAATGTATTTTCTACGATTTGGCCATTTGTTAGTATGGCCAAAACCCTTACACTTAAAGCACTGAGGCATGTCCTCGTCATCAGCCTCGTCAGCATCCCTATTTTTAGGAGGTACGCGACCGCGAGGTTTGTCTCATGACCTAGGTATGTCTCTTGAAAACCGTTTACTTCTCTTAAACAGAAGATCCCTAAACTGTCTTGTGATCAAGGAGACCGACTTGTCAAGGTCTTCATCTGAAAAATCATTCTCAGACTGATCATCCTCAGAGACATGAACACTTTTACTTTTGGCAAGTAATTTAGTGCTCTTATGTGCTTTAAAGGCAACATCCTTACCGACTTTGGATGTATGCTCATGGTCAAAGATCTTTATCTTCCCAACCAAGGTGTTTCTGGAAAGATTATTGAGGTTATTCCCCTCAATGATGGCATGCTTCTTAGACTCGTATCTAGATGGCAGCGATCTGAGAATTTTCGTCACAATGTCCTTTTCAGGATTAGTCTTACCCAATGCAAAAGATGCATTAACAATTTCAGATACTTTATGATTAAACTCATCAAATGTTTCTTCATCTGCCATACGAAGGTTCTCCCAATCGGAATTAAGGTTTTGAAGCCTAGCTTCCTTTTCACTGGAGTTTCCTTCAAATACGGTTTATAAGATATCCCAAGCATCTTTAGAACTAGTGCAATTAGACACATGGTGTTGAAGACTTGGGGCAATGGCATGTATGATAGCATTTAACCCTTCGGAATTCTGCTTTGCAGCAAGAATCTCGGCAACATTATATTCACCAATATTCTTGGGAACAGTTCCGTCTCCAGCTGCAACAACGGGCGCATCATAACCATTAACCACATATACCCATGATTGAAAATCACGCGATTGAAGAAAAGCTCACATAGAAATTTTCCACTATAAGTAATTGGATCCATCGAAGACTGGTGGTACGTTAATAGAGATAGAACCTCTGTCCATAGAGTCAGATCGCTACAAACACGGACTTGTTAGGTCTTAAACGTGTTTGCCTGCTCTGATACCAATTCAAAAAGCGGGAGTCTAACAACACCACCCAATATTTCGATTAGAAATCTGTATGGACTAACTTCGAAATACTTTGCTAGAGAATCAACTAGATAGTCAGACTCAATCTAGATAAAAGTATCTCAAGGAGTTAATATCTCTCTCTTGATTTTATTTTTACTCAAGCTAAAAACAATAGCGAGTCTTTATCAAATACAAGGAATACTTGGACGGTACCAAAGACCAATGTCCAAGGATCAATCAATATCAATCAACAACCAAAAGTTGGATTTCCAATTGATGATCACGAACGCACAACCTGTATTATTTCAATTATATAAAATATAATGCGGAAAAGAAATAACACGAACACCTGAAATTTTGTTAACAAGGAAACCGCAAATGCAGAAAAACCCCGGGACCTAGTCCATATTGAATACACACTGTATTAAGCCGCTACAAACACTAGCCTACTGCAAACTAACTTCGGACTGGACTATAGTTGAACCCCAATCAGTCTCCCACCGATCCAAGGTACAGTTGTACTCCTACGCCTCTGATCCCAGCAGGATACTGCGCACTTGATTCCCTTAGATGATCTCACCCACAACCAAGAGTTGCTGTAACCCAAAATCACAGACTTGATAATAAACAGATCTGTCTCACACAGAAAAGTCTATAAGAGGATAAATCTGTCTCCCACAGATAAACCCTAGGTTTTGTTTCATCTTTAGATATAAAATCAAGGTAACAGGAACCAATTGATAATCCGGTCTTATATTCCCAAAGAACAGCCTAGATTAATCAATCACCTCTCTACAATCCTTCCTGACTACACAAGCGGATTGTCGAGGAATCACAAACAGTGAGACGAAGATGTTTGTGACTTCTTTATCTTTCCTATCGGAGAACTCTCACGATCTCAAGTCAATCAATCGATTGTACTCGTACAATAGAAGATGCAAGATCAGATCACACAACTACGATAAAGTAGTATCGGTCTGGCTTCACAATCCCAATGAAGTCTTTAAGTCGTTAACCTGATTTTAGAGAAGAAAATCAAAGGTTAATGGAGATCGACTCTAGCGGGCGCACTAGTAGCACACAGATATGTGGGGATTAGTTTTGCATAATGCTAGATGTCTCCTTTATATAGCCTTCAAATCAGGGTTTTGCCTTAGTTACAAATCAATCCATATTCACCGTTAGATGAAAACCTGATTTAGATTCAAGCTAATATTTCTCAACCGTTAGATCGAAAAACTTATCTTTTCACACACACTTGGGTAGACGTTTACTGGGTTCGTGAAAACCATGCCCAAACGTGTACGTGTATGTTGGTTCAACATAGTAACCCAAAAGGTTAACCATATGAGCATTTTATATTAACCTTGTTCTTCTTCACCATAACTAGTTCAATTGACTCAAATGAACTAGTTAAAAAGTTTTTCAATTGCTATGAGATCTTATGTAACTACACAAGACACAATTGAAACAAAGATGATTCAATTCGATTGAATCGGCTCATGAACATTATAGCCACGGTTTTCATAAAACATTCCTTAGTAATTTAATGTTTCATGTTCAGAGCACATCTTTAGATCATAACCTCTTAAGTTCACAAATAAGTTCGCGGACTTAAGTTAATAGGTTGAGTTTTCCAAACTCAGCAGAAATTCTCGGAAAGAGAACTTCCGCCAGTTCACAGACTGGGTTCGCAGATTGAGTTCGCGGACTTAGCACACAAACGAGTTTTGGAAAATCCCAGCAGAAATTCTCGGTCGAGAACTTCCGACAGTTCGCGGAATTGGCAAGCCAATTCCAGAATCCTCCCGATTTCTCTTGATCAACAAAGTTCAAAAACTTCGGTTCAAGGAATACATGGTTATGTAATCTAAACTCTCATTTCAATCATTGAGTCATTCTCAGAGGACGCTATGTAGCCTTTATTCACAGACCGATTCATGTCAGAGCAATTCTCAAAGTGATTGAAACTTTTCATGACTTTCGTAACTAGGTGAAGATAAACTTGATCAAAGCGAAACGCTTTACCAACACATGATTTTGAGATAAAAGATAAGCAATGAATGCTCAGCTCGAAATGTCAAATGTGTATGATCTAGTCTATATAGAATACGACTTTTGTCTCATAAGAAGTAGGATATAGAAGAGATATACTTTTTAGTGATAGATAAGTTCAAGTCTCCACATTCCTTTTTGTTGATGAAGTTCCACGGTTCCTTGTAGATCTTCGTCGTTGTATGATGAATCGCCAAGAAGTCCTTGAGCTCAACTACACATTTTTATCCTAGTCCGAGATTTAGCTATGTAGGCTAGAAATCAAGACTTATAGTTTTGATTACTAACATTGACAAACATGCTTGAGATAGCAACGCATGCGAAGTTGACCGAGCTACGCTCTAACAGATATGATCAGATCTAAACCTCATTGAAGATCAATCACGGTTTATGTTTACCAAAATAAACTATTTAATTATACAAGTATTATGCGTATACAAAAATAAATCACTTATTTCGACAAGGTTTATGTTTGTCAAAGATGAACTACTTGTTGATCCACAAGGTTCTACAAATAGTAAACTCCTTATTTTTTCCCACTCAATTACGTCAAATAGATAATTAAATCAAGATCTTTGTATCTAAGTATTTAATCTTCGAATACTCACTGTAACTTCAGTAAAACAACTTGATTCTTCTATTGATTGTCATAGAGAACCGAGTCTATTCGTCGAACCAATAGATCCATCTACATATTTTGGATCACATGAATCTGTAGAGCCTAATCTTAAAAGTTCTTAAGTGATTATATTGAAGAAGATAATGACCATAGAATAAACAATAAATTATTTATAAGGTGGTTAGTCACAAGTACAATCAAAGAAAAAATAAATAGTAGTTTCCACCAACGCTACTTTTAGTGCTTCTTGATCCCAAAGAAGGCTTGAAACAATCATGTTTCGTCTTAAATTTAATTTACGGGTATTGACACTCGACAATAGCTTCCACACAACTTGATGTATTCTGGGATGAGTTTCTAAGAATACCAGACTCCGCTATTTATAATGTCAAGACCAAGGCTTGTTTGGTAACAAGATAGTTTATTTCTGAAAATAAAATAAGCTCATTAATGCACGTTTCCGAAGTTAGTATTATCTTGATATTCTTGGATTATATTAACACAAATAACTCATCTACAATTAAGACAAATATATTATTATTCATAGATATAATCGAAAATATATACCACATGAATACTTGAGATATCATACGAGGATTACTGTTGTATTTAGCTAGTTGTAAATCCATGTACTTCACTAAATAAAAGCATACAGATACAAATGCTAAGAATAAAAAAATGAAATTAATTTCAAATATTAATCTCTTCCAAAGTTAGCAAATGACAACCATGACTTCAATATGTTGTCACTAACTTTCAGATATTACATATTTACATAGCCAAGATGTAAAGAAAATGTCAACATAAAGTAATCAAGATGTACATCTCTTTGGATGGAAATCTGATCTAGACTTGAGTAACAAAGGAATGAATGTACATTAATAAATAGATTATATAGTTATAACACACGTGCTTAATATTTTATGGCACTTAAATTTTCAGACTCAACTTGCACAAATTCTAAAATCTGTAAAAAAAATTACGAACAATAAAACAGAAATTTCGAAGAAAAAAAATTTATAAGTTAGATTCGGACATGCAATCGGTTCAGGAAATAAATGAGTTTGGATTCGATCCTAGAATCTGTTCTGGATTTGGTTATGAAGTAATTAATTCTCCTTTGAATACGAAACTTTATTCAGTTTTAGATATTCTTTTAAGCATGTATATCAAATTGTTTTCTTACATGTTTTTAAACCACGAATTCAAACTGGATTGAGATATCTTGTTATCAAAAGTTCAACACTAAGAAGTAACAAGTATAACATTAAATCCACGCCGAAATTGTCGAAAGTATAGGAAACATTAGTGTTAGAGCAATGCTCGGTTGAACCCCACAAGTTTTTTTTTTATCTCAAGTTTGTTGTCAATGTTAGATAATCAGAACTATATCTTGATTTCTAGTCTACTAAGTCAAGTCTCGGACTAGTTAGAATTTGGTAGTTGAGTATTAGACATCACCCTTGAAGACTGAAGATCGACGAAGATATTTGGAGAACTTCTGTATCAGGTATGTAAAGACTGAACCATTCTATCTTCTGGAGACGATATCGTATGACTTATATATTTACAAAGAAGAAGTTTTGAGTCAAGCTTGACTTGTTAAAAATCTCGAAATATGGTTCTAGCAAATATGTTCAACGATCCTTAACAAAATTATTTATAAAAAATTTACTGTATGAATTAATTTGTGGATCAATTGAAAATTTCATATGCAAATGATTTTATCACGAGGGAATGATTCTCCATTTATGGGAAGATCAATGGCTAATACAGGTGATCGTGATAAAGATGGGTTGCGCAATTACTCACCTCTGGGACATGTTACTATTAATGAAGAAGAAGAATTCAAATGGCAGAATATTATTTCATATGCCATGTTTTAAATATTTGTTTCATCTATGAAACGAGATATATGTATTTTATCATTGTTTTCATCTTTGATGTACTTGAACATGACGTATTCATTCTTGTTATTATGTTAATGAGATCAAGATGTTTCTTTCAAAAAAAAAAGTTTATTTCTCATCGCAGGACCTCTCAATGATATTGCTGATGTTGATTTTCTTCTCCATGGCCTTGATAAACCTGCTGAAGGTGTAGATTGTTGTGTTTCATCAACTGAGGTTGCGGAGCCTTTGGTCTTACTCGGCCCTGATGTAGGTTGCACTCAACAAGGCAGTTGCAAGGTTGTTGTTCTTTCCACAGACTTACTCAATGCAGTTTTGCAAAGGCAGTTTACAACCGTCACTTGCATCCCCCACAAGTGCAGACTTGCGTTTTCAAGGGAATTTAATTCATGTCTTGAAAGAATCATCGCCAGTCCAGGTAAAATCTATATGTGGTTGCAGCTATTACTCCTTCCAATTTGCACCTTGACTCTTTTTCGTCCACGAAGCTCTGCCGAGGCAAAATCTGGCAATAAGAAGAGACTGCAGGTTGCTTCCATCAACCATGCACTGACAGTCTGGACGGAGCCTGGTGGCTGTTATACCCTGGCTAATAAGATTATTCAACATCCTGTTCATTTTGGTTCTAAGAAGGATTTGAAGACTGAATTGAAAAACAAGGAGCTGCCAACTTGATGGCCTGCCGGAGGAAGTTGGAGTGTGGTCATTTTGCTGCTGCTATTCGTGTGCTCTCCTCCTCTGGAGTGGCTCATCACAGCGAGAAAACCTATCTAGACTTGCAAGATAAACACCCACCGGGTCCTCCACCTGCCATTCCCACTAATGATGTCCCGCCTGATCCTATCATAGTGGATTCTCGTGTTGTTTTGGGAGATATAAAAATTTTCCCAAAGGGTACGTCTTGTGGTCGCGATGGTCTCCGTGCTCAGCATCTGGTTGATTTTATGAGTGGTGTTGCTGCTGCAGTGGCAGATAATTTGCTCACTTCGATTACAGGGGTTGTTAACCTTTGGTTAGCCGGTAGATTCCCTGAAATCTTAGGCGAGTTCATCGCCAGTGCGCCCTTAACTCCTTTACTTAAACCTGGGGGTGGTATTCGGCCTATTGCGGTGGGCATGGTTTGGCATAGGTTGGTCTCAAAAGTTGTTGTTTTCTCTGTCGGAAAGGACATGGCTAGCTTCTTACTTAGCGACTACCAATTTGGTGCTGGTGTGCCTGCTGGAAGGGAATGGATTCTTCATGTTGTGAACTGATTATTGGAGATGAAAGGGCAATCTGATAAAATGTCAATGTTGATTATTGACTTTTCTAATGCCTTTAACATGGTGAGTAGAACTCATCTTATCAAGGAAGTTCGCCTTCATTGTTCAGGTATTTCTCGCTGGGTAGAATTTTATTACTTGTGTCCTGCTAAGCTCTATTATGATCAATATATTATGTCGTCTGCACTTGGATTTCAACAAGGGGACCCCCCTCGGTCCCTTGTTGTTTTCATTGACACTTCACCCTCTAGTGAATCCCATTGCTTCTCAATGCACACTTGATTTACACGCTTGGTACCTTAATGATGGCACTATTATTGGTGACACTTTGGAGGTAGCAAAATCTTTGAACATAATAGAAACTGAAGGCCCAAGTAGGGGGTTACATCTTAATGTGAAGAAGACAGAAGTTTTCTAACCTTCTATTGATCCCAGAAGCACGACTGATGGTGTTTTCCCCCTGATATTGGTAGGCCCTCCAATGGGGTTAAACTTTTGGGTGTTCCGGTGAGTTTAGACTTGAACTTAATTAGCGACATGATGTTGACAAGGTGAATAAAATGGTTCAACTAATGGCGGCAATCAAAAAAATCAAGGACCTACAAAGTGAGATGTTATTGCTTCATAATTGCACTGGTGTATCTCGACTATATTTTGCAATGCGTACTACCAACCCAGCTGCCTTGCAACCATCCACGGATCTCTTTGCTGACCATTTACTTAATTATTTACGATTACTCATCACTGGAGATGGTGCTGGTTTTGGTCCTCTGCAACAGAGATTATCCACCTTGCCCATCAAGGAGGGTGGCCTTGGCATTTACACCATGGCTGATACTCGTGCCTACTGTTACCTTGCTTCTCAGAGTCAGACTGCTTCAGTGCAGAAGATTATTCTGGGTAATTTATTCTCAGCAAACAAGGGTTATGCCTTTCAGTTGGCTCTTCAGAACTTAATCCAGGTATGTGGATTACCTTCTTCATATTGTGTCGATGATACTGCCCCCCCTTCCATACACTCCCTGGCAGTCACTTATCTTGATGCAGTCAAGAAGCGAATCCCAGACCAATTTCACATATCTGCAAGAGACTCCATTTTATGGCAGTGTAACCGTGTCAAGCATGCTCAGGATAATTTATTAGCGGTACCTATTGGTGGGATCAATCAGTGTATTGGACCTACAGAATTCCGGGTTGTGCTCTGTTATAGACTTAGTATCCCTTTGTTTGTTGAGAATGGCTTATGCTCAGGTTGAACCGATCTATGGACATCTTCGGAGACCATGCTCTTCACTGTGCTAAAGATGTTGGGAGCAAGTTTCGTCATGATGTTGTTCGTGACGTTGTATTTGACATTTGTTACAAGGCTGGTGTACCTGCGCATAAGGAAGTATCTCTTGGTATTCAGTCAGAGGATGACAAAGACTTGAGGCCTGCGGATATTCTTGTTCTCAATTGGGAAAATGGTCAGGATGTTTGTATATATGTCACTGGTGTTTCTCCCTTCACTTCCGATGGTGTTCGTTCATTTGTCCCAGGGAAGGCTATCTCTAATGCAGTTTCAAGAAAGCACACTAAATATTTGGACAAGTGTACCGCTTTGGGTTTTGGTTTGGGTGTTTTGGCCTTCTCTACTTTAGGGGAGATCGGTGATGACACTTTGTGTTTCTTCAAGCGTCTGAAGAATTGTCTAGTTAATAATGATGCTAGTAGTGGTTTTGGCAGTTTCATTTTTCATATATTAGGAGTTGTTCAGAGAGGGGTTAGGGCTCAGCTTGTTTCTAGGTGTCACATGCCCATTTAATCGCCTAAAATTTTCATGGGACATGACCGGTGGTTCAGTGAATCAACTTCACCCACAATCACTCAGCCTTGCATACTCGCATCAAAGTACGCATCTGCCTTCACTCATAAGGCTTTGCACAACAAAAGTCTTTTCTTCTTTCTCTCTAACTCTTCATGCCCCCATAAGCATAAGAGGTTCTGTCATGCATTAATCCAATTGACAACTTCACAAGATTAGCAACATAATGAACACAAAGAACTAACACAATAAACCCATTTTATTGCATTAAGGAAGATTATACCAAACAGTCCATCACATGGACCAAACAGGCCATCACCCTCTTGGTGATGCCTTTATTCTCTCAAGTATGAGACTACATGTCTACAAAACTCTCCTATGTAAGCCTACTGATTTTTCCACTCCTTAGGACTATTTTTACAGCAACCTCACTAGCCAAAACGGTGCACAACACTTGCACACGCATGGAACAACCATGTGTCCCGTCAGGTGGTTTTCATAACCGCCAGCTTGCTTTTCAACTGCCACCTTTTGTGTTGTCAAGCCAAATGATGCCACATCTTTTCTTGGTGGTTATGAACACTCCCACATGCTTATAACTTCTTCTATAGTCGTTCTACTTCGTCTCGCGTCATTCGCATGCTTTTGAACCTCGTAACCATCACTTGAGCCGTATTGCACCACTGTTGTGCTTTACTGAATTCTGCCTCGCTCCAACGCTCATCCACCTTGGCCCTGCATGCTTATCACTCTAAGCTAATGCACGGACAATCTTTACGCTTCAAACATCGAGGCTATCTCCTTAAGCTCATTCTGGTTGCTCATGTGTCATATGCTTCACTTAGCCAATTTGCTTGACAATAGTAATGCCACTCTTGCATTACTAGATTGTTTGCATTTTTCAAGCTTTGGACAGCCTTGAACTAATGGCATAGACCAACTCCTGGCCTATTCTTCACTCTTGCATCATCCTTGAGTTTGGGCCAACTCAATTCCACGGATATGCATCAATCCCAACATCGCATGTTGCATCTGTCAACTTTGTTCGTGTCTTGCCAATCCCTCAATGAAGACACATTGTGTCGGACAATAAACTTCATTACTTAGAAAAATGTATTTACAATGTAGTGCTACTCTTGCACTTCATTGGCCCTGCGGGGTTATACCATTCTTAGCACTTGGAAATCTACACAGTGTTGCGCCATTCTGGATGCACACTGACTTGGCCTACAACTCTGTAACGCGCAATCATTATGCGTCACTTGCCTGACTAGTAACACTAGGCTACCAACCAAAAGTTGTGTTTGATAAGTATTTTATCAATATTATATTTCTCATCGGGTGAACAACACAATTTTTTTTCTCTAAAGTATAATGCAGGGATACAATAGTAACTCACATATTTAGATAATGGTTTAAATTTGAACTTTTGGTTATTTGAACGAAAGAAACGTGACGAGAGTGATCTCGTCAGCAGGCTAACCGTGATTCTCAAAGCAGGGCTCAAACAGCACACGAACAAAAGAAGAGAGAAAAAAACAGGCACACAAAGCATAGCACATTAGCACCGCTATCGGGAATCCCGAATGCATATTTAATTAGTCAAGCCCTAGAGTTTGACCGTGTAACACGTCCAGGTTATTGGTGGGACCGCATGATACGGGCGCACCCGTAGGAATAATGGTTCCTCAGTCGAAATCCATGCTAGTCCATACCATTACTAACCAACTCAAACCAACTGTTCCCCTTCGCTTTTCATTCATCTTTCTATTACTTATTATTATTTTCCCTAGTTTCACACTTGATTTTTCTCTCTTCCCACTCTCTTTTACACCAGGTGATTTCTCTTCCACACACCCATTATGCATGTATGAATTCTGATTGTTTCAGTATTCTTTTTTTTTTTTTTTTGTAAGTCTAGTTTTTTCATCAGTAAATTGAAATGTAAACAGTTCTCTTCGACGCTGTTTCTGTTGCTCCAATGCCTTCCTGTCGATCCGGTCGGTCAAATGTTCACATGGTGTGAAAGGTAGTGAAGATGGACCTGCACCTAAGACAGGGTGTCAAAAGCATTGCATCACATACTTGAAGACGAGTCCGAATTCGTGCACACTCCTTAACGAGTGTATATTTGACATTTCAATCTCTACCCTTGATTTAATTTAGGGAGTTATGTAACGACGGTCGTGATTCTAAACATGGAGGGTAATGGGTCCATCAGTTAAATAATCAACCAATCAAAAGAATATGTTAAATATACACTTTTTAGAGGAGTGTGAACAAATTTGGACTCCATGAAGACTCAATGTAGACTTATTCACGTAGACTCAACATATGTTGATACATGTGTTAGAGAATTGCTCGGTCGAACTCGCATGCGTTGCTATATCAAGCATGTTTGTCAATATTAGTGATCAAAACTATATGTCTTGATTTCTAGTATACTTATGACTAAGTCTCGGTCTAGGATAGGAATAGTTGAGCTCCAGACTCCATGGCGATTATCTTGCAAAGACGAAGAACTACTCAAGGAACCGGTGGAACTTCATCAGACTAGAAGGTATATGGAGACTTGAACTCATCTTGTCACTCAAAAGTCTATCTACTCTATCTCCTACTCTTGAGACAACAGTCGTATAAGTATGATAGTTTTCACATACACACTTGTTATTTCGAGCCGAGTTTACTCGCCTATCTTTTCCTTGAAATATGTGTTGGTAAACTTTTGCTTTACCGTGACGAAAGTCATGATGACGTTTCAATCTTGAAAATAGCTTTGATGACGATAGTCGATTCTTTATGTCTAACGACTGTTATAACATTATAGAAGAATGTTTCAATGATTGAAATGTAGAGTTGAGAATATGTAACCACCTATGGATGTAAGCATTTAGTGTGTTCGCACATTTGTGTATAAATCCATGTGTCAAAAACCAATTACGTGCATATGTGTGCATGCGGTATTAGTTAAGGAGACAGGTTGGGTATGCGTACCCGTATGCATACTGGCGGAAGTTCACGTCCGTGAAATTCTGCTGGGTTTGAAGTTTACGAACTCAAAAACCAGTCACCTTAGGTACGTGTGAAAAAGCGGGGGTACAACAACCACACCCAATAATTCGATTAGAAATCTGTATGGACAAACTCCAATATACTTTCTAGAGAATCAACTAGACAGTCAGACTCAATCTAGATAAAAAGTATATCAAATAGTTTATATCTCAATCTCTCGATTTGATCTTTACTCAAGCAAATAGAAATATGCAAGTCTTTATCAAAGAGAGATAACTTGGATGGTACCAAAGACCAATATCCAAGTATCAATCAATTTAAATCAACAACCAAAAGGTCGGATATTCTAATTGATTGAACAACGCACAACCTGTGATATTTCAATTATATAACAAAATATAATGCGGAAAAGAAATAACACAGACACCATAATTTTGTTAATGAGGAAACCGCAAATGCAGAAAAACCCCTGGACCTAGTCCAGATTGAACACACACTGTATTAAGCCGCTACAGACACTAGCCTACTCCAAACTAACTTCGGTCTGGACTGTAGTTGAACCCCAATCAATCTCACACTGATCCAAGGTACAGTTATGCTCCTACATCTCTGATCCTAGCAGGATGCTACGTACTTGGTTCCCTTAGCTGATCTCACCCACAACTAAGAGTTGCTACGACCCAAAGTCGAAGACTTTAATAAACAAATCTGTATCACACAGAAAAGTCTACGGTAATAGATAAATCCGTCTCCCACGAATATATCTACGAGTTTTTTTTCCGTCTTTTGATAAATCAAGGTGAACAGGAACCAATTGATAGACGGACTTATATTCCCGAAGAACAGCCTAGTATTATCAATCACCTCACAATAATCCTAATCGACTCATCGAAAAAAGATATTGTGGAATCACAATTGATGAGACGAAGTGTTTGTGATCACTTTTCTATCTTGCCTATCGTAGATATAAATCTCAAGCCAATTATTACAATTGTACTCAAAATGATAGAAACAACAAGATCAGATCACAAAACTACAAGAAAAGTAGTATCGGTCTGGCTTCACAATCCCAATGAAGTCTTTAAGTCGTTAACCTGGTTTAGAAGAAGAAACCAAAGGTTAAAGGAGAATCCACTCTAGCTTATGCAACTAGTATCACACATAAGGTGTGGGGATTAGGTTTCCCAGTTGCTAGAGTTCTCCCTTATATAGTCTTTCAAATCAGGGTTTGCAATCAATTTTAGCTTGGTAACAAAGCATTCAATATTCACCGTTAGATGAAAACCTGATTAGATTCAAGCTAATATTTCTCAACCGTTGGATCGAAACCTTAGCTTGTTACACACAAATGAAATGTCCAATTTTGGGTTTATGTAACCGTTCCCAAACATTGACATTTGTTGGTTCAACAATAGTTAACCAAATGGTTAGCCATATGATCACTTTCTTATCCACCATATTCTTCTTCACCATAACTAGTCCAAATGACTTAAATGAACTAGTTAGAGAGTTGTTCAATTGCTTAGATCTTATGTCTACACAAGACACAATCGAAGCAAAAACGGTTTGATTCACTCGAATCGGTTCATCAACTTTATATCCACGGTTTGTAAAAGCATTCCTTAGTTTATATAAACATGAGTTCAAGAACAATCGATTTTAGATATAACCAACTCAAGTTCGCGGACTGGGTTCGCGGACTTAAGCTCATGGAAGGAGTTCACAAACTCCAACATAAATTCTCGGGTCGAGAACTTCCGCCAGTTCGCGGACTGAGTTCGCGGACTTGGCTCACGCCACATTTCGTTTCTCTTGATCAACAAAGTTCGCAAACTTTGGTTCAAGGAATAAGAACTTATACATATATGTGTTTCCACAAAAATGCTTATATCCTACCAATGGTTATGTAATCTAAACTCTCATTTCAATCATTGAAATATTCTCAGAGGACGTTATATAGTCGTTATTCATAGACCATTTTTCATCAGAGAAATATCCAAAGTGATTGAAGCGTAACATGACATTCGTCACTAGGTAAAGATGAATTTGGATAAAGCGAAATCTTACCAACACATATTTCGAGAAATAGATAGGCGAGTTAAACTCGTCTCGAAATAGCAAATGTGTATAATGAAAGTCTATATATCAAAACGAGTTTTGTCTCAAGAATGGGATATAGAGTAAATAGACTTTTGAGTGACAGATAAGTTCAAGTCTCCATATACCTTTCAGTTGATGAAGTTCCACCAGTTCCTTGAGTAGTCCTTCGTCCTGTATGATGATTGCCATGGAGTCTTGAGCTCAACTACACTTTCTATCCTAGTCTGAGACCTTTAGCTCTATAGGCTAGAAATCAAGACTTATAGTTTTGATCACTAACATTGACAAACATGCTTGAGATAGCAACGCATACGAGTTCGACCGAGCAATGCTCTTACAATATCCCCCTTTGTCAATTTTAGTTACAAAACTATTAATACATATGGAATACAAAAAATAAATAAATTAACTTTTGTAGCTCCTATTCCACATGCCTAATCTTCAACATTACTCGAAATCTTCGTCACTTCCAAGTACTCCAATGATCCCAAAGGTTGTAAGTTTAGCATCATCGTTGTTGAAAATACGTAGCTATAACAACAAGAAAACAATAGTTCTCAATCATTGTTATACGGTGTCATAGTATCATTGTACAACGTCAAAGTCAAATTGTATCACAACTTCAACAATAATACTATGGTGATATGTATCACTCCCCCTTAGTCAATATTCCATCTCACTTGGAAACCACTCCCCCTTACATAATGATCCGAAAACCATATGTATTTGTAGTGTGAACTACATATTAATTCTCCCCCTTTTCGTCAATAAAATTGGCAAAGGTACAAGAACGGGATCTTAATGAAATTTCCGAAAGAGACATTTCATGACCAAAAGAAAGCAAAAGTATATCATCTTATTTAGATGCAATCATAAAGCCGAAGCTAAATGCATTCATCATGGAGTTTAAAGATACAAGATAACCCCTATAATATTCCACAGTCACACTCCCCAAAAAGATTTGGCAATTAAGCGCAAGTTCAAAAGAACTCTCCCCCATAATATGTCATTCTCGAAAGAACAACAAGAGCGACCTTAATTTCGAAAGAAAAGAAGGAATTCTTTGGACATAAAAAATCACATACAAGTATGAATTTGAACCCAAAATGCTCAATTAAATTAACCACAAGAGAACCCATGATTAATCTAATCGAAAAATGCTCAACACAAGTGAACTTATGGAGACTAAAAAACATACAATTAGATTAATCACAAGAGAACCCATAACTAATCTAATCGAAATACACAACCAAACTAATCACAAAAGTAATCAATTTAATTGGTCATGCTCGACATAAGAAAACTTACGGAGCAACAACTAAATAACCAAATAAGATGATTAATTTAGTTGAATATGCTCGACATAAAGTACCTTACGGAACAACAACAAAGCTAATCCTAAAAATAATCAACTTGGTTGTTTAGTGCTCAACATAAGACACCTTATGGAACAACACAGTAATACATAAAATATGGATCAGGGAAGATCAATTACTGCGGAATACACAAGGATTCATTCTATTTTCCATCACTATTCGCATAACGACATTCAATAGACATAATCCTTGCAAACAAAAGATTTTAACCTATCTTCCATCAATAATTGACAATATAGGATTAACTTTGTATTTGTCAAAATTATATTCATTCTTTTATCAATGCATGCATATCGACATACGAAAGACTTTACTTTTGACAAGATATGGGACAATCATAGTCCACGGACGCAAACACACATGTCCCATAAACAATTGCAATATATAAAACCATAAATATTAATACCGCAAAAATCATCTTCCAAACAAATTTAGAATTTAAACCAATAAATCTAAAACATGAAAATGAAAACGTTGGACATAGCTATGTGTAATCACAATAATGACTATTCCAAACTCTAGTTATTCTTCTAAATAAAACAAGAAAATAGAAGATTTACTAGGAAAAAACTTAAAAAAACATTTCACTTACTTCCAGTACTCTTCTCAAACTCTCTGTATTCATCAAGCTCATCTTCAATTAAATCAATCCTTGATTCCAGATGATCCATATTTTCTTCGAGTTTCTTGGAAGAAGCTTCAAGTTCACCTTTTAGGGCACAAACTTATTCTAATACGAGATTCATGGTTAAAGAGAGCTTATCAAACTGAGATACAGGGATGTTCCCATCCAGAGAGGAACCGTGAATATCAGGGCTCATCACATTATCAGAAGAATCAAATTGTATCTTCTTAGAAGCAAAGAGAACAGTCCAAACATAACCTTCTTTACTAGAAAGACTTGAAGAAGACATGATAGAGAAGATAGAAGAAATGTTTATGCTAAGGAGAAAAACTTCATTTTAAAAGTTGTAGATGGGGCAAAACGATTTGTTGGTTTTTACGGAATTGAGGAGACGACCGTGCGGAGGAGACTCCTTGAACCGGGCGAAATGTTCAACCTCACACAGATGCACTGCAAGAAGGGAGTGCTTTGAATTTGAGAGATCAATCTGTAGTACTCCGGCCTAAACCAAGACAATGGCCGTTCCAGAGTAAATTCGGTCACAAGAGAGGATGGGTCGATCTGTAGGAGGGAAGCTGAGAAATGTGTGGAATCAATGGTAATCAAAGATTGTAATTGTGTTATGTATTCTTAATAAGATAAGTTCTGAATGATTGAATCTCTATTGAGAGTGATTACTCAGATGTTGAGTTGTTAATCTCATGTTGTCTGTTTGACGTGAGATTCTTATATATTCAATCATGATTCATAGACTTATTTATATTGCTGGAATTGTAGACACCATGATCTCATGAAGTTGTGAAAGTAGATGGAATCAAAGAGTGGGGAAATGGAAATCGTGTTTGAAACCAGTTGCTCATTATGCGGAGACTTGGTCGATTTTCCATCCACTACTTTGTTAACTCCTTCAACTGATTGCATGACTTTCTCACATTCCATCGTGTTTGAAACCAGTTGTTGACTTCATGACTTTATGGGACGATGAGTCCATGTATTTGTTGAGTTGAACATGATCTTGCAAAATGTCCTGAGACTCATGAATTGAACGTGCCTGTTGAGACTGAGGTATGATTCTTAAGTAAACATTGATATTTAAGGTGAGCAAGTATTCATTCGATGAATTGTTGAATATTGATAGTTGAACCAATATTTCTTGGTTTGAGCAAATATTGCTCATCTGAGCAAATGTTGCTCATTTGATGAATTATTGGTAGCGTGACCAAGATAAAATATTAATTTAAAATACTGGTAATTGAACCGAGCATAATTAATAAAAATACTGATCATGAGATCGTCGTAAAGTTATTGGTGTTTGAATCTGGAATTATGATCCTTGGACTCAGAAACCCTAATTCGATCAATTGATGACGAATTGATGGTTTATTTTAAAATTAACCATATAATGAAGGAGGGACCGGCTACATGGGATCATGTATTGTCCATGTAGCGCCCATATGATCGAGTGAGAAAATACCAAGGTCTCTTGAAGAGTTGGTGATTTGTTGATGAAAGAATGATTAAATGCTGGTTTAATCATTTATTAGAAAAATGCTCGTCTGAGCCTTAGGTGATAAAACCTAATTAATTATGAAGAGGTAAGGGGCCGACCAAGGGGTCATGAAACCGGCCCTGGATGGTCACGGGATCGAATGACGATCACTCTATGAAAATTCCAAAATTATTTGGAGTTTTGGACATAATACGTGCAATTAGGTCAAATCATGAAAATACGTGGGACCGGCTCCTTGCCAGCCAAAGAGACAACCTTGGTCGGTCAAGGTAACATGCTCACGTCGTCAAAACGTTTGTGTCTCAGTCCTGAGAATTTTGATATTTTCTGGCATGCGTTTGAGCAACCATTTGAGAAAATATGACAAAATCAGGGTTTTGCTGAAACTGAGGAAACTTCATGAAATTAAGGAAAATAATTATAAAATGAAGGAATGATGAGGCGTGGGACCGCTGAGGCCAAGGCATGGTCGACCGGCCAGTGACCACGGTCCCATGGTGCCTTTTCATAATTTTATGAAAATATCATGAAATCAAGGAGTTTGTTGAAATTAAGGAGTTTCCTTGAAGTGAAGGAGTTTCCATGGGATCAAGGAAACAAATAATATTAAAATAATAAAATAAGGGCATGTGGGACCGGCTTTGAGCATGGTCGGCCGGCTGGGGCCCGGTCCCGTGCGTGTCACTAATTTTATGTAATTTTTGTGTATTATTTCCATGATTTGAAGGAATTTTCATAATTTGAGAGAAATACCATGAAATCAAGGAATTTAATGGGATCAAGGAAACTTAAAATGATAATAATAAAATAAAGGGACGTGTGGGACCGGTTAGGACATGGCCGGCCGGCTGGGGCCCGGTCCCACGAGCTTTCCTAATTTTGTATTATATTTTTCATGGTTTCATGAAAATACCATGAGATTAAGGAGTTTTCATTAGATTAGGAAAATATTAATAAAATAATAAGGAACCATGAGGTGTGGGGCCGGCCGGGATCAAGGCATGGCCGGTTGGCCAATAAACACGGCCCCACGACATTTTTCCCAATTTTATATTATTTCCTTGGTGCGAAGGAAACACCATGAAACTGAGGAGTTTCCTCAAAACAAAGGATATTTGTTCAAATGAAAGGATTTTCATAAGATCAAGGAAAATAACAAAAATATGATAAAATATAAAACTGGCATGGGACTGGCCACGGCACAGCCGGCCGGCCAGTGGGCCCAGTACCCCAGCACCTTGGTCAATATTTTATTATTTATTATTTTCTTTCCTATTTTGCATAGGTTCATCGTTTCGTCGTATTTTGAAATACCCGTCCGTGCGTTCGGGTGATTGTTAGTGCATCATCGTCGAGTACACTTGCACCTTTTGAGTCGGGGCTTACTCGAAGGTAACTCAGATGCCCCTATGTTGAATATTTATTACTAACCCATGGAGTTCTGCTGGGAAGAACCATAGATTGAGGTAACGAAATATATGAAAATATTTGAATATTTTCAAAAATTCAGTGGATGGATCCAAGAATTTATGAATAATTAATTGATGGCTCTATACTAGTACGATCATCTAGGAGCATTAATTATTCTGAGCGACATGAGATAGTTGAAGCATCATATCCTTTATATAGTCAGGGAAAACTGTTGTTTGTATCCTGAAGACATTATTACTCTATACTAGCAGACAAGCTGTCTGGGAGCCGTCCAATCTCGTGATTCTATATAGAAGTAATTACTGAAGTGTTCGGTATTCATGAGATATGCCGTTCCATAGCCGAGAGACTACATATCTGCATGTACTCTGAGAGACAGTATTCTCAGTCAGAGTTTCGATGAGAGACCTGTGTCTCGATACTCGCGTCTGATTGCTGGATCAGAAGTTCGTATAATTATGGGTTTACGATTTTAGCCTTTTTCGAAAATACACCATCTATATTAAGTCCCCTGCTTAGTGAGGAACAATCATGTTCCTCAGTCTGCATTAAATGGTGATTTTCCGGTTATAACAACATAAGTAATTGAACTTAATCGTAAGTTAAGACGTTACTGGATTTCTGATAGTACGAGCAAACCACGACTTGAATGAAGACCCCAGTGGCATGATAGAGCATCGTATAATAAGCATAAATTTTTGTTGAACCGCTGATTTGGACGATGGGACCTTGGTCGTTTAGGATTCGCGGGGTCGGGCCCGATAAGGAAATCCTTGTGAAATTAGGTTTTGGAAATAAAATTTGATATAAAAGGGAATTAATCCTTTTTTTTTTTTTGAAGTTAATAAGAGTTCCATGAAGTGATCATGTTTGGGTTATATATACATGTGCATATATATGAGTGTGAGTTTTGTTGAAAAACCCCTTTTTCTTTGAAAACGTATGTTCGTTTGATCGTTAGTTTGAGAAACTAATAAAAATCCCTGATTTAGGAGAGATTTTTTTTTTATACATGGACCTAGGTCCAGTGATAAAACTTTGTTTATGAGCTTTCATGAGAACCAAGGTTTTATCATAAAAGGAGTGAACTTTCACTAAACCGAAATATACCCTCGTTTTAAAGAATGACGATAGCACGAAGGAAAAGATTTTTTTTTTTATATAAGATCGTGATCTGTCTACCAAAAATATCTTTATATACAAAACCGTGACATGCTCACGGATTTTTTTTTTACGTGAGTTATCACTCACAAAAATAAAAACGTGAGTTATTGTTCATGTTTTGTAAACATATATTTTCAAAAACCCAAGTTTTATTTTGAGTAATATTCAAAGTAAACAATTATTTATGATGAAATAATGTTTTAGTTTTCATAATTCCATGGTGAATGTTCACAAAGTAGAAATGTTCATGATTTTATGAAAATCTGAGTTTCGTTCGTTTTTTGTAGGTTTCGAAGAGACGAATGATTTTTGAGGTGTTTAACTCTCGCATTACTATCACTATTGTTAGTGGAATCGTGAAAAGGTAAGAGTTAAGAATTACCATTTTGTAGATGCTAGTATTTCAATTTGCATGATTCCATCATCTTGTTGAATTTCATATCTGAATGATGTATTGAAGTAGAATGCAGTGTGAATTTTACAGCTACGCCGCAAAGATGTCCAACTCCCAGGCTAATGACGCTTCGAGAGATGAGATGTGCGTTGATGATGATATCTCCAGAGATGAAACATGTATGGATGAGACTTCCGTTGGAGAAGAAGAGGATGAAGCCCCTGGAATTAAGAATGTCCCGAATGTGGATGATGCATTTTTTGAGGTTCAGAAGGAAGCTGAAAAACATCTCAAATCTCCAGCGTATCGTCTTCTGATAAATCCCAGAAATGTTACTCAGAAGAAATTGGTGACTCCTAAGACAGTGATCCGGTTTTGCCTTGAACGAGGGATCTTCTTTGCATCAATCATAGAGTTTAAGCTTTCTCGACGACCTTTGGAAAAATTCTCTGGATGGGAAAGACATATGATGGGTTTCCCTCATGTCAGGGCTATGCTCGATCAGGCGCAAGTGACGAGAGCTATTCAGGCTTCTGGAGACTTATTCATTTTTCATGATGCGAGAGGTATTGTGGCTCTACTTACTCGTTGGTGTATTCCCACTTGCACCTTCATATGTAGATGGGGAGAGTTTACCATTACCTTAGAGGATGTGTCTGCTTTGATGCATCTCCCAATCACGGGCAATCTCCCTGGGGATCTTTCAGATGAGGAGACTGCAGTTTCTAACATCTTGACAGCTTCAATGGAGGAAGTGAATAAGGCATATGTAAGTAAAGGATGCTATGCTCACTGGTTAACACGCTGGTGGCCAAAAGACGAGGTTTCTGATAGTCCCATCGACGGTATGTTACCCATTGCTGCTTTCTTATGTTTATGGTTGTCCAGAGACATATTTGAAGACAGTGGAAACTTGTTGAAGCCTTTCGTGATCTCCTTTGCTATCAATATGGCTCAAGGTGAGCAACTTCCGATAGGTAGCTTATTCCTGGGTTCTTTGTATTCTAACTTGGACTCCTTGATGATAGACTCCAGTGTGTCGAATGGCTTTATGAAGATTGAGTGCTATGCCAACACGATGTTTCTTCAAGCTTTGATGTGGGAACACGTCAAGAACTATGCACCTATTCCACGTAATATTTTGCAAGGACCGAATGCTGATGCTCGTCACATCTTCTCTGAGAAAGATAATGCCAGGATCATGCGCTGGTCTACAAAGCAGCCTCGGTCTAAAGCACGGCTCATTGATGTGTTAGATGATGAATCTGAGTTCAACTTCCGCCAGTGGGTGTCAGTTCCTTCTTATGTTTCTCAGCCGACAACTTTCAATACTAGAGAGAGTGTGGTTCTGACGTCTGGTGCGAATCTGAATGATGGCGAGAGATCTTTCATGTTGAGTTGCACCCCCAGTCATTTAGTGTCGGCCATGTATGGAGAGTTTTCAGTGGAGGAATATAACATTGATAGGGCGGCTCGATAGATGGGTATAGATCAGTGTGTTCCAACTATACGGAGAAGGAAGCCGTCAGTTGAGCAGTTTAGGACTCATTTGTACCATACTCATGTGGAAGGAAGTAATTACTTGTTTCCTTGCTCCGAGAGATTTGCGTATGTAACTCCAGGTTATGTAGACTTTTGGGATCAACAACTTGAGCGGCTGCATGAATTCGTGATGGTTTGTCAGCCTCCAGTGAAGGATCCCCCTTCTACTGAGATGATTTCTGGTCGACCAAGATTGAAGTATCTCTCTGGTGATAAACGAAAATCGTCTCCAGGATGTTCTCAGGTATGTTTCTTCATATAATCTTCATGAAATTATGAGAACTGTATTCTAATTATGTTACTGAGTTTTACCACAGGACAGTCGTAATGTAAGACCTCGAGTCCGTGTAGATTTCTCAGAAACTGAAGCGATTGTAACACGGCGGAGAAGGAAGGAACAAAAGTTATAATTTGTTACCTAATACCGTAAAGTCCCCAGTTGGATCTTTGGTGAGTTCTCAGTATTTCCCTTGTTGTGACTTTTTCTCGCCCGCATTATTAGGATCATGAAACCAATGTTGTTATTCCGTTGCAGAATTTTACTCCATCAAGTATCGACGGTCTTCGGTTTTCTGCTACTGAGCAAACAATTCCTAATTTGAGCGATGAAGAAGAAGCCGTAAGTATTTCTTCGCATATTCAATTATGATGCTTTATAGATAAAATGTAGATTGTTGAGGATGTATCCAGGAGGATGTCGTCATGGAGACGGAGAGTGCTGATACCCCGACATCCTCTGAGAATAGAGACGAAATCACTTCCAAAGATTCGGAGCCGAATAGAAGTAATGATCCTTTTGTCGTTAACACGGACAATCCCAATTCCTTGAATACTTCGGAGACCCCCCAAGTAAGTACATGTCATGTATCCTCTTCATAGAAGGATGAAAGTGCTGATTTGTGAATGAATGAATGAGAATCCATGTGTATACACGAAAAATTTAGTCGAAATTCGTCGTCAGAAAATTCAGAACTCAGTTATTTAGCAAAAACGCCGTAAAACCTTCATCTAGAGTCGGATTTTCATGATCTGCATATGCATATTCAAGCCCGGAAAATTTTCAAGCTTTAGGAAAGAAGCTTTTTAAGTTTTGAGCATGTTAAGGGCCTGAAAAAGGCGAAACAGTAAACTTCCAGGAGACTTTCAGAACTTTTTCATATGGTATGTTGCTCAATGTTTTGACCACATCTCCTTGCTTTTTCATCGGATTGTCATGAAATTTTGACACGCTGTAGAGGACATCCATACGAAGAGAATGGTATATAACCCATCCTCACATTCCTTGTAGATTTCTCCCATTTCGTCTTTTAGTACAGAGCAGAGTACAGTTTTTCAGATGAGGTTACCGTAAAACGTATATTCATGACTTTCATGCTATATGCTCGTGTCCTGGGTGTATAATGATGAAATTTGATGATGTTGAATTGATTGTATACTGTATTTTATAATCTCACTTGGTTTCATGCTTAAATGACTCTAACCTCATGTAATCTTCGTATTAGGTGTCAAATACCGAAGTTGAGGATATTGAAACCAATGAGGATAACTCGAACTTCCCTGGAGTTATTGATGAAGATACAACCATCCCTGCACTTAAAGGCCATGAGAAGGTTGTCACTGAAATTATGGAAACCCAGACTGTTGCTACTTCAGTGATAGAAGAAACCGAAACACCAGTAGTGAATACTGAAGAAACTGTTGCCCCGATTGTAGAAGCTGCTCCAATAATTGAGAACCGTATAGTGGTGCATGAATATCCAAGTGCAGGAGTTTCTTTTGATCCTCCATTTTATGCTTCACTCCTTTATCATGAACTAGTTGGTGGATTCGGCGTTCCCATTGGATATGCAGGCTTGTACGAGAAAATATGGAAGAAGTTTGGTCATCTGATTGTTGACAGGGATCCTGGACGTGCTTATGCTTTAACAATGCAAGTAGGTATTATCATGTGTGTCGTAAGTGATATATGCACTAGGGTCAAAAATAATGTGACTCCAGATATACTCTTTGATTGGGAGTTTAACTTGGAGAATTCAGAAAGACTTGGCTTCAATGTGAAGTGGCTTCGTAAGCAAATGAACGCTATCAAGGACTCATGTGAGAACAACATACCCTTTCCCAATGATGTTGTGATGGAGAAAGAAGACAAGATTGCCAGACTGACTGAAGAGTTAAACAAGGAAAATGCGGCTTTGCAGGTCTTGAAGGATGTGTGGATGGGGAAAAACGGGTCGCCGGTTTTTCGGGAAAGTGGAGAGTCGAGCGTGCTGTAGAGACTCCTCAACCGGGAAAAATATTAATCCTCACACAGATGCACCGCTACAAATGGGGTGCTTAGATTTGGGAAATCAATCTTTATGACTCAGGCTTAAACCAAGACAATGGTCGGTCCGGAGTCAATTCGGTCGCAAAGAGGGAGATGGGTTGATCTGTAGGAGGGAAGCTGAGAATTGTGTGGGATCAATGATGATCGAAGATTGTGGGTGTGTTGAAGGTTTCTGCAATAAGTTCTGATGGATTGATGAATTCCTGAGAGTGATAGCTCGAGAAATTCTACGTAGACGAGAGTCTGTCTTTTTCAATCATGGTTTCAGAGACTTATTTATATTGTCAGACTCGTGAACACCTTGATCCCTGTAAGCGTGACGGTTTCTTGAGTGAAAGAGTAGGAAAGTGGGAGATCGTGGTAAAGTCAGTTCCATGTCGTGTGGAGACTTGAATGATCGTGCACCCACTACTTTGCTAACTCCTTCAACCGTTCGCACGACTTACACACATTTCTCGTTGTGGATGAATCCACGTGCCGTAGACCGCCAGACCAAAATCCTATGTGATATCCCCTCATTTGTGATGTGATTGATGTCTCACAAGTCGTGGAGTCTGCAGGGCAGACGTGTTTTGATTAGTGTTGACAATGAGTCTGAGTTTCGTTGAATCGAGCATGAATGACGAATGCTCAGCGATTCACGGGTTGAACATGTAGTTATCTGAAGGGATGTCAGTATTGTTGATTCAATGATGAATTACTGACGAGCGACTGAGCAAGTATTGCTCAATTCTGCGAATTACTGAATATTGAGGATTTGATGAGCAACTGAGCAAGCATTGCTCAATTCTGCGAATTACGAGAATTTGATGAGCAGATGAGCAAGTATTGCTCAATTCACCAAATTACGAGAATTTGATGAGCAACTGAGCAAATATTGCTCAACTCACCAAATTAATGATTTTTGATAAGCTAACGTGCAACTGAGCAAGTATTGCTCAATTCGACAAATTATGATGAATTGCTGAATATCGATCAATATTCGAGCAATTGAGCAAGTATTGCTCGTTTCAGCAAATTATTTACTAGTGACGTGACCCAGTAAATTATCAATTAAAATATTGATGTTGATTAGTGAATCAACATAAATTTTATTAGTGTTCGAAGAGTGCTCAGAATGATGGTTTCACAGAGCGTTCATTCGAAAACCCTAATTTTTTGGTCAATCCTCCATCAATTGGAGAATTGCTGAAAATTGATCATGAATCAAGAGGGACCGACCACATGTGATGAGGAGTGTCCATGTGGTGCCCAGTGATCGAGTGAGCACGCACCAGGATTCTCAGAGAGTTGGTGAGAAATCATGAATAAATGGTGGATTCACCATTTACTGAAAATATTGTTGGGTTCAGCATTAGGTGTAAAACCTAGGTATGAGAGATGAGGACCGATCAAGAGGGCATGGGACCGGCTCTAGGTGGTCACGTGACCAGTTGTTGTTCGTTTGGAGGATTCTCCAGTTGGTTGGAGAGATTTCGGGCCCAGTATGAGCAATTGAGTAAATTAGGTCAGAATTGCGAAAACGTGTGGGACCGGCTTCGTGCAAGCCCTAGGAACGACCTGGTTGGTCGTGGAGGCATGCACGCGTTTCCATGATGTTCGTGTCTCCATACTGAGAGTTTTAGTATTTTATGATGCCCATTTGAGCAATATCGTGAATTTTCAGAAGAGTTTCATCTTGACTGAGAATTCTCGATTTTTTGGTGGAATGAGCATGTATGCTCAATTCATCAATATTTTAAAAATATTAAAATAAAAATGTTTTAATATTTAAAATTTCCATGAGAGGCTAGCCTGCCGTGTGACCATGTTGGCTTTTGGTTTTTTGTGATTCGAGCAATATTTGAGAAAATATGGAGAAATCACGAATTTTGCTCAAACCCAGGAGTTTCATGAATTGAGGAAAATAATAATTATGATAAATTAAGGATTGCAAGGTGTGGGACCGACCACGGCTAGGGCATGGCTGACCATCCATGTTGCCCGGTTCCGCACACCTTTTCCTATTTTATTATTATTTTTCATGAATCCTTGAAGTTATGGAGAGTCCTTGAAGATATGGAGAATCCTTGAAGATATGGAGAATCCATGAGTTTGTGTTGAAACAAGGAGTTTTGGGAATAATAATTATAAAAAGCTAAGGATTGTGAGGTGTGGGACCGGCTTGGGCATGGCCGGCCGGCTGGGTGGCCCGGTCCCACACATCTCTCCTTATTTTATAATATTATTTGGTGAATCCACCAAGTTATGGAGAACTCACGAGTTTTGCACAAATCAGGAATTTTTGCCAAGATGGAGAAGTCTTCATGAATTCATGAAAACAACGAAAGTAAGGAAAAATAATGGAGGAAGCGTGGGACCGGCCATGGCTAGGGCACGGCCGGCCGGCCGGTGGACCCGGCCCATGGGCGCTTCTCCATTATTTTATTATTATTTTCTCTCTCCTGTTTTGTGTAGGATTCCCAATTGTTTCATGTTTTTGGATGCTCGTTCGTGCATCCGGGTTCTCAGTCGTGCATCATTGTCGAGTACACTTGCACCATTTTTGTGGGGCTTACTCAGTGATGGTCCAGATGCCCAGTTGTTGAGTATTTATTACCAATTTATGAGATTCAGTGGAGAATAATTCATGAAATTGAGTAATAAAAGTGAATAGATGTCCATTATTAATTCATAGGATCAGCTGTGGATTCGACTACAAATTCATAATAATAAAACAAGCATTACCACCCTATGGGATCGTAGACTCGAACATAGAATCGGAGTAATATGATTATCTATTACCATTCCATGAGATTAGCCGTGAATTCGATCATGAAATGAGAGTAATGAGATAGCATCGTTGTTTTATTGACATTCTATGAGATCAAGCCGTGGATTCGATCATAGAATAGGAGCAAAT
Source organism: Papaver somniferum (assembly GCF_003573695.1). Lineage (NCBI taxonomy): Eukaryota > Viridiplantae > Streptophyta > Magnoliopsida > Ranunculales > Papaveraceae > Papaver > Papaver somniferum. The sequence continues at coordinate 180,206,870 of NC_039360.1, forward strand.
TGTTATTGCCATTCCATGGGATCAGGCCGTGGATCCGACCATGGAATAAGAGCAATTGTTATTGCCATTCCATGGGATCAGGCCGTGGATTCGACCATGGAATAGGAGGAATAATAAATTATCTGGGAATTCAGTAGTGAATGTCACGGTAAAAGTAATCTATTTCAGAAAAGATATTAGCCAGTTAAAGCGTCACATCCATTCTGAATGGTGCACAGTCAGGGAGTCACGATGTTGTTTACGACCGGAAGGCGTTAGTGTTCTCAATCTACGGAGAACCGCCTGAATATATGCACTCTCCCCACATAATCAGGGAACGGTGAGTGTCACCGACGTCCTGAAGGCGTCCGCCGCCCAACGATTCTTCTATGTGGAGGGGGGTCTCTCTCCTGCAGTCAGGGAACAATGAGTATCACCGACGTCCTGAAGGAGTTAAGTTCTCAATCTACGGAGAACCTCCCAAATACGTTATTCTGCATAGAGGGCATGACGAAATGCCAGGGATCGAACGCTCAGCTAGTGGAGGCTTTTTCGAAAACATATTCATCATGGCTTCGTAAAATATGAATCGTTGCATGCCTGAAAGCCGTGTCAAACATGCCTCATGATTTTACGGTTTTTCCCTTTGTTGAAAATCCACCATCTACATTAAGTCCCCTGCTTAGTGAGGAACAGTCATGTTCCACAGTAAGCATTAAATGGTGATTTTCAGTCGACGAGATCAGTGGTTGAACTCATCCTACAAAGGTAGTTTCTGAATCCTCGATTTACCCCAATGATGTCATGTACGAGCAAATGTTCGAGTGAGGATTCTGATAGTGTGATAGAGTGTCATCCTATGAGCACGGAGAGATGAGGCACTGCTGATTTGATTTGGTCGGTCGGACGTCCAGTTTTGGTCAGTTTAGCGTTTATGGGTTCGACCCCCAAAAGGAAATCCTTGTTTTAAGAACAGGCGTTCGTTCGTTAGTTTAAGAAACAAACCAAATAGACTTGAGTCTAATGATATAAAATTTTGTCTATGAGCTTTCATGAAAAAATTTATTTTTGAAAATATACTCTCATTTCAAAGACAGATGCTCACGGGAGGGACCAAGAAAATACATATTTTCAAAGTTACGTGAGTTTCACGTTATATATTTTTGTAAAATCAATGTTTTGATTTTGAACAACTATTGAAAGTAGACAATTATTCACGGTGAAATAATATTTGTATGTGAGTTTTCGCAATTGTATAATGGACGTCTGTCCAATTTTCGAAAAACCAGTGGATGTTCACTCAGTAAAAATTTATGTAAAATCAAAATTTTGATTTCCAGCAATTGTTAGAGGTAAACAATTTTTTAATAAAACGTTGATTGTTTGGGTTCCGTGATTTGTCAGCGTATGCACAAAAACCCAGAATTGTTCACCTAGTGGGAGTGGCTCACAAAGTGAAAATTATGTGAATTGTTCACATGATGGAAGTTTCTTGAATTGTTCACAGTTTTATGAAAATCACGATATGGTTTTGAATAATTGTTGAAAACAAACAATTGTATACGTGATGAAATAATGTATGTATGAGTTTGGCAATTTTATAGTGTATGCACACATGTAGAAAATCAGCGAATGTTCACATGAAAGGTTATGTGAATTATTCGTAGTTTCATGAAAAGTCAGGTATTGACTTTAAATAATGAATTTTGCTCGTCTTAGCAAGTTTGAAGAAGCGGGCAAGTTTTTCGAGGGTTTTACGTTGTTATCACTAAGTTCGTGAAACCGTAAATAGGTAAGAGTTGAGGATTACCATTTTTGTAGACGCTATTGTGAGCACCTTTATTCCATGATTCATTGTTTTGTTGAATCATGCGCTCTGTATGAAAGACGTGTTGAAGTAGCCACTTTGCAAGAATGACTGACTCCCATGATGACACTTCCAAAGATGGTGTTTCCAGAGATAACATCTCTACGGATGAAACTTTAAGAAATGGTACTTCTGGGACCTCTGAGTGGTGGTGAGAGATCCTTCATACTGAGTTGTACTCCTGGTTATTTCATTAGTTTTACCATAGTATGATCGTATAGTGAGATCCTGGATCAACGTAGACTCCACGAAAATGGAAGAAAGTCTGCGGGAACGGAGAATCCAGAAGTAAGGACTGCATGATGTTAGCAAATGACGTGCAGTCCCTAGCTTTTTCTTTGGTGAGTTGTTAGCGCTCCTTGTGTCATGACTTTTCCCATGCAATTAGGATCACGAGACCAAGGTTTGTTATTTCTTTTCAGACTTTTATTCCATCGATTGGCGGTCTTCAACTTGTTCTCGGGCAAACAATTCATGAATCCAGCACTGAATGAAGAAGTCGATGTAAGTATCTTTTTCGTGCAGGTGATCGTGGCATCTCCTTGAATGAAATAATTGTTGTTGATGAATCCAGGAAGAAATCATTGTAGATAAGCAACATGTTGATGAAGCGTGCTTTTCTTTGGGATATGGGAATATGGAGAATTCCCGAACCGAATGGAGATAGCGGCGTTGCCAATGGAGATTCCGGCATTGTCGAGCCTTCGAATGATTTAGAGACTCCCCTAGTAAGCATATCTCCAGAAAATTTCAGACTTCAGCTTTTAGTAAAAATACCGTAGAATCCTCGTTTAAAGTCGGATTTTCGATGTCTGCATATGTATCCTCAAACCCAGGAAATTTCCAAGCCTTGTCAAAGAATATTTTTGACTTTTGAGCATGTTTAGGGCCTGAAAAGGGCGAAACAATAAAGTTCCAGGAGACTTCCAGAAAATTTTCAGCTGGCATGTAGTCCAATGTTTTGGCCACATCTCTTTGCTCGCTTCTCCAATTGCTGTGAATTTTGGATATGTTGTAGAGTACGTCCATACAAAGAGAACGGTATATGACCCATCCATAGATTCTTCAACAATTGCTCCCAGATCGTCGCTTTGTACAGGGCAGTGTAAAATTACTTCAGACGGATTTGTCGCAAAACACTCATGTTGTGTCTTTAGACCATTCGCTTGTGTCTTGAACGGTTGGTGAAGGATTTTGATGTAATTGATTCAATTGAGATCAGGACTCCTTGATTGATACATGAGCATGGTGCTTGCAATGCCATCTTGCTTCTGTCAGTCGTAGAAACATCGCTTCTGAAACCCTAGTCACGGGGCCATAACTGAGGTTGCTCTCGAGAGGGAGTGATGTAATGACCATGGTTTCATGTCCCGGTGGTATCATTCCTTTTATGATGAGTGATCAGCATATGAGAGTCTGGTTACACGGGTCTTGGACTGTGAAACTAATCGCCATGATCAGTGGACCGTCAGTCCCCAGTAGAGAACCCAGGTAGAGAAATCTCCCATTTTTGTTTTCCTTTCTTCTGGCAAGACCTAGATAGAGGACCCAGATAGAGAAATTGATGTAAAGACCTGGATGGTCAAAGTTGGAGATACCTTGATGAAGGACTTAGTGGGAAGACGTGGTGGACACCGATCGACTATGGAAGTTATGAATCCCGTCTAAGAATTGTTGCTTGCATGTTGTATGCTCTGAAAGCTGTAGAAACCTCATACGATGTCAGAATTCAGTGTTTGACCCCAACTTTTGAAGCTAAAAGAATGAGTTATCACAGGAGACAAGAATCACTCAATTTGGAGTTGCAGAGATCAGCCAAAGAAGCGTGCACATTTGTAATTTGTAATCCTGTACAATTTTTTCAGATTTCGTAGACCTGACAGTAAAGGACATATCTTTCAGCTTGTATGTCCGATTAATGCGCCCTTTTGGTATGTTGTACTAGAGACATATAAAAACATCTTTCGTTAAGGAAGTATTGTACCATTCCTCGCCCATTGGTACGTTTTTGTAACCCACGGGCTGAAGTATGTTGTATCCCATTTGTAGAGCTGGTGAGAACATCTTGTAGAAGGCTTGGGATTGTGCCCGCCAGTTGTGCAAGTTTCGGAAAGACTTTAGTGTGAACATGTTATCATGTCTGCACATCTTGATATGAAGCATTAGTACTTGGAGAAGTCTGCTTCATGCGTAACACTTCAAAGAATGGTTAGTTTATAAAGCCCTATCATGGGGATGTTGCTCGTGAGACCGTTGTTGATGCTAAGATCGCGAGTGATTACACTCCAGAGATCCTTGTTGATGCTGAGATCATGTATGGTGTTCCTTTAGAGATTATTGTCGATGCTGATACCGTGGTTGAAGTTGTTCCAGAGACCGAAAAGACTAGAACCATGATTATCAACATAATCTTTGCTCCTCCATCCAGTGAGCCTTTACCTTCACGAACTAGTTGGTGGGTTGAGCATTCCAAAGATGAAGGCGTACTGATCATCCGAAGTTCTCTGGAATCGACGTTGTTGTGGAAGACAGCAGCACCGGTCTTCATTGTGGTGAAGAGAGGAAGTTCCTCAGCCGTGCAGTGATTTGTAACGTAGAGAAGTCACGTCGATGAAGTTTCATGGAATCACATCAGGTTGCAAATTCCAATAAGATCAAGTCCCCAGTGTATGTTGAAGGAGTTTGTGTATCCATGGATGAATGATGTTGCATCTACTTTAGAAGTCTTATCATGGGATAATGAAGACTTATTAATTGTAGTTCAGTTACACTTTGATCGTGCTGGTGTTGAATCAGTGTCGAGGTATTTGTGCTGAAGCCAGAGGTGCCATTATCGAAGGTGTACTCTTTGATTGGGAGTAAGATTTGAGGGCTTCTTAGATGCTTGAGCTTTGAGCATGTCTTAGGTTTGATCGTCTCGGACAAAACTATCTTCTGTTGATTCAGCATCTTTTCGTTGTGGTAGTGGGATTCAACACTTGTGCAGATATCAGAGCTTTTTGATTTTATGGCACACATGAACACTTCTTCTAGGCTATGGAGAAACGCTAAAAGTGTTCTTTTCCATGCTTTGACGTCATCTCAGTAATGAATGTCACAATGCTCGATTCATAGAAACGTCAGATTCAACCACTTGGTAAAATACTAATGCGATGCAGCTACCATTCTGTAAATGGGGAAAAACGATTTTCTGGTTAAGGAATTGAGGAGACGACCATACGGAGGAGACTCCTCGAACCGAGCGAAATGTTAAACCTCACACAGATGAACCGCTGCAAAGGGGGTGCTTTAGATTCGAGAGATCAATCTGTAGTACTCCGGCCTAAATCAAGACAATGACCGTTCCAGAGTAAATTCGGTCACCAGAGAGGATGGGTTGATCTGTAGAAGGGAATCTGAGAAATGTGTGAAATTAATGGTGATCGAGATTGTGGGTGTGTGAATTCCGAATACGATAATCTCTGAGTGATTAAAATTTCTCAATTGAGAGTAGTTGCTCAATTGATGAGTTGATGATCTCGTGTTGTCGATGAGACGTGAGATTGATGATACTATTGATGCCGATGATTCAATCATGATTCAGAGACTTATTTATATTGTTGTAATTGTAGACACCATGATTCCATGAAGTGTGACAGTTGATGGAATCAAGGAGTGGGGAAGTGGAGATCGTGTTTGAAACCAGTTGCTAAACGTGTGGAGACTTGGTCGATTTTCCACCCACTACCTCGTGAATTCCTTCAACTGATTGCACGACTTGCTCACATTCCATCGTGTGTTTGAACACACGTGTCGTAGACCGCCAGACCAAAACCCTAAGTGATATCCCCCCAAGTGACACGAATGACGTCTCGTGGTTTGTTAGTCAATTAATGACTTCGTGGTTTGATGGGACGATGAGTCCATGTAGTCGTTGAGTTGAACATGATGTTCTGAAACTCATGAATTGAACATGTCATGAGACAGAGGTATAGTTCTTACGATGAAGTGAGCAAGTATTTCTCATTCGATGGATCATTGAATATTGATTGTTGAATCAATATTGAGCAAATATTCCTCATCTGAGCAAGTGCTGCTCATGTGATGAATTGTTCAATATTTGATCGTCTGAGTATGTGTTGCTCATCTGATGGATTATTGGCATCGTACCAAAAATATTAATTAGAATACTGGTCGTTGAACCGAGAATAATTAATAAAATTAATGACCATGAAGTCGTCATAAAAGTATTAAGGTTAGAATCTGGAATGATGATCCTTGGATTCAAAAACCCTAATTTGATCAATTGATGATCAATTCATGGTTCGTCAGAATTTCAACCATGGAACGAAGGAGGGAGCGACTACATGGGACCGTGGATAACCATGTAGTTTCCATATGCTCACGTGAGCAAATACGAAGAACTCCTGAAAAGTTGACGATTTGTTGGTGGAAGAATGATTAAATGCTGGCTTAATCATTTATTCAAAAATGCTCGTCTGAGCCTTAGGTGAGAAAACCTAATTAATTATGACGAGGCGAGGGACCGACCATGGAGTCATGAAACCGGCCCTGGGTTGTCCCGTGACCGCCTGACGATCACTTCATGAAAATCCAAAGTGTTTGGGAGATTTTTGGACCTAATACGAGCAATTGTGCAAATTAGGTCAAAACTGTGAAAATTGATGGGACCGGCTTCCGTGAGCCAAAGATCCAATCTTGGTCGGTCAAGATAGCGTGCTCGTGTCCCCTGTAGTTGCTGAAAATCCCACAACACACCCCTTGTATTATCATGACTATAATTTCTAGATCTAAACTTATTTGATATGAAAATAAAGATAAAAATAATGAAAATAGAAAATAAGACACAAGATTTACGTGGTTCGATCAATTTGATCTACATCCACGGAGTTAGGTTTCACTATGATTGTTTGTAATTACATATGGATTACAATTGAGACTCCATTAATGAATATTTGGAGCTTTCTCTCTGTCTCTCTGGTTTTTGGGGAAGAATAAAAAGATAATAATAATACAAGTTACTTTTCTCTCTCTTACCTTTCTCTTTATATAGATATTTACATAGTGGATGACAACTCATATGTGGTGGGATACAGCTAACATTTCCCCTAATTTCGGAATCACCATGCGATGTTCTCGCAGGCTCACGTTGGATCTAAATTTGCACACATGCTACGTTATCTCGCAAGCTTCCCTACATTCTCGCGAGATCTTATTATTGTGCGATATTTGGATCCTACATCTTGCCTCTTTTTTCTTGAATATTTATTGAAGAACAATCTTTAAGGAAAAATCCGTCTTGTTGAAGTTGTTGGATTAGTCTTTAATCTTTGTTGATGAAGGAACGAGAGAAAGAATACTGGATTTGAAAAGTACGTACTTGCCTCTATTCTTTTGTGAAGTTCCGGAATGTTGCGAAGTAAATAAGAAGTATCATCTTTTGAAGTATGCGAAGTATGAAGTATCCTTGAAGAAGTATAAGAAGCATGAAGTATCCTTGATGAAGTATAAGAAATATTCAATTCTCGAAACGTAAGAAGTATCCGTCCTTGAATGAGAATAATAAGTATTGCCTCTATTCATGCGAAAATATTACTCCATTTTTGGTGATTCTTGCCGAGAAGATAAAGAACATAAAATGTTTTCTTGGTAATCCATAGTTGCCTCTGTTTTTTATCTATGAGGGTAGAATCTTTGAGAAATTTTGAATGTGCGAATTGTTTCTTCATTCTCATATTTCCTCTGTCTCATGTTTTATGCTCATGCGATAGTATAATTTCTTCAAGTTGCCTATAATTGTGCGAAATAATTGAGCGAAATAATCATATCGTTCGGAATAATCACATTCTGCGAAATAATCACATTCTGCAAAATTATGACACGTTCTGAATAATCCTACGAAATTCTGAATAATCCTACGAAATTCTGAATAATCCTGCAAAATTCTGACACATTCTGCGAAAATCTGAATAATCCTGCGAAATTCTGAATAATAATAATTCTGCGAAATTTTGAATAATTCTGCGAAATTCTGAATATTGTGCGAATATAATGCTTATGTGATGATTATGTTATGAAATGTGTATGCGATGTTTATGCTATGAAATGCTTATGCAATGCTTTTATGATGCGAGTATGATGTTTGTATGATGAGAATGCTTATCTATTGCAATGTATAGCTAATGTTTGCGTTACTTAGCTCATTTTGCACGCTAAAATTGATGTAGCTTTAAATTGTCTCCATTCTCCATTTCTCTGGCTTTTTCTTTAGTGTATGCATTGATCTTCGTGTAGTTATTGTTCCTCACAAGTTCTTACTTGTGTTTCATCTTTCCTTTTTCCTGCACTATTAGTATCTCATAACAGTATGATCATAATATCAAGTCTGCGACATTTTCACTGCCTCAGTTTCATTTCCATGTACATATTCGCAAGCTTGTTTGCTTACATATAATCATTCTCGCAAGCTTACTTGCTTACTCATTTTCTTATGTGGTCTTATTTTGCCTTCCTAGTTAAAGGTCTTATTTTGCCACCTCTTGTCATTGCGACAAAATCGCAGGATGTCTTTGCACTTTCATGCAAAAACCCATTGATCTTGCCTTAACTTTTTCTTTTGTATTATTGCCTCTTCAGGATTGTTGCGACAATATGACATGCCTAAATATTCTTGCGAAAATAAATCCCCATGACATTGTCGTCTTGCGACGAAATCGCAGGACGTCTTCACACTTTCATGTAATGACCCATTGATCTCGTCTTATCTTTTTCTCTAGTATTATTGACTCTTCAGGATTGTTGCACAAATATGACAAGCCTTAATACCCTTGCGAGTAAAAAGCCTCATGACATTTGCGTCTTAAGACACTTATCAGCTCCCTAATGGAGGGTGCCGCTCTTATCTCCCCCCTGGTTGCCCCTTCAAGGAGGCGTACTTCTACCATACAAGGTTATCTCCTCCCATCCGGTCTTAACAACAACCATTTGTTTTCACAGCCTCTTATCCCTTTTACCTATAGGGCTTATGGTTACGAGACTGCACCCTAAGTGGGGTTTTCTTCGGGCCGAGTGCAGTATAAGCCAAGACTTGTCAAGAATAGCAAGGACGCTTCAAACGCCCCTGACACTCTTGACTCAACCGTGTACCTCGGCGCCTTGATCAGATTCTGCGCTCCTTAGGAGAGTCCTTATTACCTTAGTCTCCCAACCTAAGTCATATGCTTAGGCTGAGAATCCAAGGTGCCTCTCCCGGATGGGCTTTATTGACCCCAAATCTCCATGACTCAGGTTCCAGGGGCGGTGTAACCTTTTCCCTGAGTCATGCTACATGTACCCCCTTTTATGACGTACTTTAGGTCTTACATTTGCCTCTTGCGAAATTTTATTCGCGAACTAGGGTGTACGCCATAAAGGTTCGCCCCATTCTAATCTTAGATTTTTATGGATCTTAGATTGTCTCCTGCGAAATTTTCGCGTTTCTTTGTTCTTTTATTCTTTCATTCATTCTTTCATTCTCATAATATCATATCATTTGAAGCAAAGTAAATATTCAAGAGAAGTTCTAATACATTATAATTCTGAAATCTTTGTAATTGTGAAATCTTTGTAATTCTGCGATTGTTTCGCATTTTGTAAATCAAATCAAAAATATTTTTATTCTCTGTAAAAGAAATATTCTAGAAAACATATAAATTAAATTTTCTCAGTTTTCTGTAATTTTGAAATCTCGCAATCTTTGTAATTTTGAAGTCTTTGTAATCTTGAAATCTTAGTAATCTTTATAATCTTTGAAACATTGAAATCTTTGTAATCGTGCGATTGAATCGCTTTTTTATAAATCAAATCAAAAATCTTTTTATTCGTTCTTAGTATAAAGTAAAATGTTCAAGGAAGTGGTACTTATCTTTCATGTGAGTCGCTGTTGTTGTCAAAGAAGTGAATAAATTCCTTGAAATGTATGAATTTCGCGCAGCAAAAAGATGTGTGAGAAGTGAGACTTGAACTCTTGATCTGCTTCTTGGATTTTCTCGCACCATACCAACTGTACTAAGCCTCTTTTGCGAAATAATCAAAGTTCTTGCGAAGTAATCAAATTCCAACCGTGTAAGAGGCAATTCTGTATAAATTTCGCATAATAAAAATAAACATGCGAGAAGCAAGAATTGATCCCGCGACCTGCTGCTTGCATTCATGCCTTCTGACCAACTGTGCTAACCCTCTCTTGCGAAATAATCAAAGATTGTGCGAAGTAATCAAATATCCACTCTGCGAAATGAATATTTGCGAAGCAAAAATTATTTGGTCGCAGGGAGAATTGAACCCATGTCCTCTAGTTTGCATACTCCTTCTCTGACCATCTGCGCTACTTGTTGCTTGCAAAAGAAACACACAATGTTGTACTTTATTCCATTTCTTCGCCTTTAGGATTTCAAAAATGTGCGAAAAATTAAGCTTGATGAAGGATTTGAACTCGAGTCTTAAAAATCACTCTAGCGAAGCTTGACCAACTGTTCAAGAATCTCTTTGTGAAATAAACGCACAATATATTTCTCTTATTCTTTTATTCTGCCATGCAAATGAGAAGAAAATGAAAAATATGTGTCTCTGCGAAATTCGAACCCGTGACCTATCGCTTACTCGCTCCAGCTCAAACCATCTGTGCGAATTTCTGTTTGTGATAGAAATTGCAGCATCTGCCTCTTATCTTTTCTTCGTCCTTCCTTAACTTCTTTCACATTTGCCTTCTTCTCCTGAACATGAAAATATTCCACTGAAACTTCCATTTTCTCCTCAAATTTCACCACAACAACTAATTTTTTCTCTCACTCTTTTCATGTCTTTGAATTGTTGATGATATTTACTCCCTGAAAGTGTGATTTCTTCCATAAAATTTCCATTTTTGAACCTAAATTTTGTAGATCTAGAAAAATATGAACAGTAGCATCTTCATGAAAATTTCTTGAATCAACAAGTTACAGGAAGGATAAATCCTTTACTCGTCCCTGTTTCTAGCGTCATTATGTAGTTGCTGGAAATCCCACAACACACCCCTTGTATTATCATGACTATAATTTCTAAATCTAAACTTATTTGATATGAAAATAAAGATAAAAATAATGAAAATACAAAATAAGACACAAGATTTACGTGGTTCGATCAATTTGATCTACATCCACGGAGTTAGGTTTCACTATGATTGTTTGTAATTACATATGGATTACAATTGAGACTCCATTAATGAGTATTTGGAGATCTCTCTCTCTGGTTTTTGGGGAAGAATAAAAAGATAATAATAATACAAGTTACTTTTCTCTCTCCTACCTTTCTCTTTATATAGATATTTACAAGGTGGATGACAACTCATATGTGGTGGGATACAGCTAACATTTCCCCTAATTTCGGAATCACCGTGCGATGTTCTCGCAGGCTCACGTTGGATCTTAATTTGCACACATGCTACGTTCTCTCGCAAGATTCCCTACATTCTCGCGAGATCTTATTATTTTGAGATATTTGGATCCTACATCCCCAAGGCGTCCGCGTCTCAGTCCTGAGAATTTTGATATTTTTTGGCGTGCAATTGAGCATCCATTCGAGAAAATATGCCAAAATTAGGGTTTTGACGAAACTGAGGAAAACACCATGAGATGATGAAAAATAATTATAAAATAAGGAATGAGGAGGCGTGGGACCTCCGTGGTCAAGGCATGGTCTGCCGGTCGTGACCATGGTCCCGTAGTTCCTTTTCCTTGATTTTATAATATTTTGATGATGTTATGAAAAATTCATGAATTTTGAGAAATTTAATGAATTTAGGGAGTTTTCATGAATTGAAGGAGTTTTCATGAGTTCAAGGAAGCAAAAAATATTAGAATAACAAAACAAGAGCGTGTGGGATCGTGGAAGGCATGGCCGGCCGGCTAGGGCCCGGTCCCACGAGTTTCCCTAATTTTATAATGATTTTATGAAAAATTCATGAATTTTGAGAAATTTGATGAATTTTGGGAGTTTTCATGAATTGAAGGAGTTTTCATGAGTTCAAGGAAGCAAAAATATTAAAATAATAAAAAACAAGGGAGTGTGGGACCGTGGAAGGCATGGCCAGCCGGCTAGGGCCCGGTCCCACGAGTTTTCCTAATTTTTTAATATTTTTAGGTATTTTGATGATTTGAGGGAATTTTTCCTAATTTGAGAGAAATACCATGAAATCAAGGAGTTTGATGAATTCAAGGAAAACTAATAATAAAATAATAAAACAAAGGGGCGTGTGGGACCGGTTAGGGCATGGCCGGCCGGCCAAGGCTCGGTCCCACAAGTTTTCATAATTCATTTTATTTTATTATTATTGATGATTTGTGCAAGATACCATGAAATCAAGGAGTTTTTTCATGAAATTAGAGAAATAATAATAATAATAATAAAATAATAAAGAACCGTGGGTGTGGGGCCGGTTGGGACCAAGGCATGGCCGGTTGGCCAATGGTCACGCCCCACACTCCTTTCCTTAATTTTATATTATTTTTATGGATATATGGAAGTACCATGAAACCGAGGAGTTTCCTCAAGACGAAGGAGATTTGATAAAATGAGAGAATTTTCATCAAGTCATGGAAAATAATAAAAATGCATTAAAAATATAAAACTGGCGTGGGATTGACCACGACGCGGTCGGTCGGTCGTGTGTCCGTGCTCCCAACACCCTGGTCAATATTTTAATTATTTATAATTTTCTTCTCTATTTTGCATAGGTTCATCGTTTCGTTGTATTTTTGAAATACTCGTTCGTGCGGTGACTGTTAGTGTATCATCGTTGAATACACCTTCAACATTTGAATCGCGGCTTACTTGGAGGTAGCTCAGACGCCCGGTTGTTGATTATTTATTACTAATTGTGGAATTCAGTGGAGAATAATTCACAAAACTGAGTAATAAGATGCTTATTAATAATTCATGGGAACAGCTGAGGATTCGACTACGAATTCAGAATAATAAAGTGAGCATTACCATTCCATGGGATCGTATATTCGACCATAGAATCAGAATAATTAAGGTTTATCTATTACCATTTACGAGACCAGTTGTGGATTCGATCATGAAATCGGAGTAATGAGATAATATAGTTATTGCTATTCTATGAGATCAAGTTGTGGATTCGACCATAGAATCGGAACAATTGTTATTGTCATTCCATGGGACCAGCCGTGGATTCGACCATGGAATAGGAGCGATTGTAATGAGAAATAATTAACTTTGTGGCTCTATACTAGCAAAGCAAGTTGTCTAGGAGCATTAATCATCCCAATATGAGCTTGTCGGTAAGTCATATCCTTTATATAGTCAGGGTAAACTCGTTGTTTGTTCCTGAAGACGTTATCGCTCTATACTAGCAGAGCAAGCTGTCTAGGAGCCGTCCATCACGTGATGCTATATAGAAATAATCACTGAAAGTATTCAGTATTCATTAGATATGTCGTTGTCCAGTCGTGAGACTACATATCTACATGTACTCTGAGAGAAAGTACTCTCTGTTGAGAATTCGATGAGAGACTCGTGTCTCGATACTCACGTCCGATTGATGAATCAGAGTTTCGTATAATTATGAGTTTATGAATTTAGCCTTTGTCGAAAATCCACCATCTACACATTCATAACGTCTAGCAGAGTTGCTAGCAGAATTGAGTCCCCACGCTAGGATAGCATGTGAGGAAATAAATGACATAGACATGGAATGAGACTTGCCTGAGTGAGGAACCTCCCGATGAATGTCTATGCATATTTTGCAGGTTCTTGCGTCTACTTCATCAAAGTTTGAAATTCCTCCAAGTGCTCTGATAATGGAATGTTCGCTAAATCTTCTGGACCATAACTTTCTTTGTTGGAGAGATGTGCAACTAAAGGCGCTTTGTCAGTATCCATGTTTTCATCTTGGATTCACGTTCGTCTGAAGACCATGTTATCCTGGGTCTTCCTGATTACGTGAAAATTGATTTGTTGAACTCATGTTCACTTTGAGAGTGATGTAGCCACAAGTATCTCTGAACGTTCCTTCATGGTTTCTAATTGAGATGGGATCATGAGTAGCTTCTCGTCGAATGATACATGCGGATGCGTCTGAGGGTTTTCAGTGGAATGATGTTGATGACGGTGTTAGCACCGATCAATCATTCTTCTGAATTCATTTCCTCTGAGATAGACTGTGGTAAGCAGTCCCCAGTATTGCATCTTATTGTCCGTGGATAAAGGTTCAAGGAGTATTTCCGGGATAGACAGACGTCTGACACAATGTAATGCGGTGTTGTGAACATGTCTTTCCTTTGTTCCTTTGACAGATAGAGCATATATGTTCAACCAAGGATTGAACTTCCTATTTGATAGGTTGTTCAGAGAATGTAAAGGTTCTGGGATTCTCCATTTTCCTTCAGTTGGCTCTCTCTGATGAAAAGTAAGTTGCATCATCTTGAATCCAAAATTCCAGTAACTCGATCACTTCTTCAGTGGGAAGATGGAAGTTTGAGTCCCCGTTTGATCATTTCCTCGTTTGTTGATGCAGGCTTGAGGTTTGTGCATTTCAGGATTGGTTATCCTTTCTTTGCGCTTCCGAAGGATCCTGAGAGATTGGAGAAGTATGCTTTACTATGGTGCTTCGGCTTTCCTTTTGCTTCCTTCAGCAACAACGTTCGTAGAAGGTTGGAGATTGCGCTGATTGTTGACTAGGCGTCGGCTGCTTCGAGGTTCCTCGATCTTGCAGACTTTGCTCTTTCCAGGAAAGATGGTGCAGTAGTCGCTGATAGTTTGACTGGTTCATGAAGCTTTGAGAAAGTCTGGAACCGGAGATTTTCCAGCAAGGCTCTATACACCGGGATCATTCTGTTGATGCACAAGTCCACCAGTTGTTTGTTCAGTGACATTTGTGTCATGACAATCCAAAGCTTGGACTATGAACCTCTTCACATAGTCGTTCGGACGTTCATTGTTCTTCTGAGACATTCTTCCTAAGTCGGAGAGAGTAATCTGCTCTGAGACGAAAAAGTATTTCTGGTAGAAAGCGTTAACCATCTCTCCCCAACTAGCAATGCTCCCTGGTGCAATGTTGTTGTACCAGGTGTATGCTCGGCCTGTCAGGGATTTCGATAATTCCTTCAGACGGACGACATGGTCGTGTTCGTGCTCTCCTAGTGCTTCCAGGAATCGAGAGACGTGTTCTCGAGCATTCCCCGTTCCATTGTAGAGTGTGAATGTTGGAGAAGTGCCGCCTTTTGGGAGAGGGATTCTTTGTGTAGCAGCGGGATATGGAGGCTGATGACGGTGCACGGATGGTGTATGGCACTTTCCTCGATTCTCCATAAAGCGTTCCAGGACTTCACGAATGATGAATCCTGCAGGTTCCTTTGTTGGTTTGATAAGGAGTGGTATGACCAGAACCTATGTAGGAAGCAAGAGTAGTTTCTGGAGTACCACCATTGTTATTAGTGATGGCGTTGTTTGTGTTGGGATTTGTGACTAACCCAGACCTAAGACTAGCCATCTTGTGAAAATGTGAAATTGCAACCGAGAGATTAATCTCCCACTTTGGTCGTCAATTTGTGGATGGGGAAAAACGGGTCGCCGGTTTTTCGGGAAAGTGGAGAGTCGAGCGTGCTGTCGAGACTCCTCAGTCGGGCAAAATGTTAATCCTCACACAGATGCACCGCTGCAAAGGGGGTGCTTAGATTCGAGAAATCAATCTGTATGACTCCGGCCTAAACCAAGACAATGTCCGTTCTAGAGTCAATTCGGTCGCAAAGAGGGAAACAGGTTGATTTGTAGGAGGGAAGCTGAGAATTGCGTGGGATCAGTGATGACCGAAGATTGTGGGTGTGTTGAAGGTTTCTGCAATAATGGTAAACTGTTAAGTTCTAATAAGTTCTGATAGATTGATGAATTCCTGAGAGTGATAGCTCGAGAAATTCTACGTAGACGAGAGTCTGTATTTTTCAATCATGGTTTCAGAGACTTATTTATATTGTCAGGGTCATGAACACCTTGATCCCTGTAAGTGTGACGGTTTCTTGAGTGAAAGAGTGGGAAAGTGGGAGATCATGGTAAAGTCAGTTCCATGTCGTGTGGAGACTTGACTGATCGTGCACCCACTACTTTGATAACTCCTTCAACCGTTTGCGCGACTTACGTACATTTCTCATTGTGGATGAATCCACGTGCCGTAGACCGCCAGACCAAAACCCTACGTGATATCCCCCATTTGTGACGTGATTGATGTCTCACAAGTCGTGGAGTCTGCAGGGCAGACGTGTTTTGATTAGTCAATTGTTGACAATGAGTCTGAGTTTCGTTGAATCGAGCATGAATGATGAATGCTCAGCGATTCACAGGTTGAATATGTAGTTCTCTGAAGGGATGTCAGTATTGTTGATTCACTGATGAATTACTGACGAGCGACTGAGCAAGTATTGCTCAATTCTGCGAATTACTGAATATTGAGGATTTGATGAGCAACTGAGCAAGCATTGCTCAATTCTGTGAATTACGAGAATTTGATGAGCAGCTGAGCAAGTATTGCTCAATTCACCAAATTACGAGAGTTTGATGAGCAACTGAGCAAATATTGCTCAATTCACCAAATTAATGATTTTTGATAACCTAACGTGCAACTGAGCAAGTATTGCTCAATTCGACAAATTATGATGAATTGTTGAATATTGATCAATATTCGAGCAATTGAGCAAGTATTGCTCGTTTCAACAAATTATTTACTAGTAACGTGACCCAGTAAAATATTAATTAAAATATTGATGTTGATTAGTGAATCAACATAAATTTTATTAGTGTTCGAAGAGTGCTCAGAATGATGGTTTCACAGAGCGTTCATTCGAAAACCCTAATTTTTGGTCAATCCTCCATCAATTGGAGAATTGCTGAAAATTGATCATGAATCAAGAGGGACCGACCACATGGGATGAAGAGTGTCATGTGGTGCCCAGTGCTCGAGTGAGCACGCACCAGGATTCTCAGAGAGTTGGTGAGAAATCATGAATAAATGGTGGAGTCACCATTTACTGAAAATATTGTTGGGTTCAGCATTAGGTGTAAAACCTAGGTATGAGAGATGAGGACCGGCTCTAGGTGGTCACGTGACCAGTTGTTGGTCGTTTGGAGGATTCTCCAGTTATTTGGAGAGATTTCGGGCCTAGTATGAGCAATTGAGTAAATTAGGTCAGAATTGCGAAAACGTGTGGGACCGGCTTCGTGCAAGCCCTAGGAACGACCTGGTTGCTCTTGGACGCATGCACGTGTTGCCATGATGTCCGTGTCTCCATACTAAGAGTTTCCGTATTTTCTGATGCACATTTGAGCAATATCGTGAATTTTTAGAAGAGTTTCATCTTGACTGAGAATTCTCGATTTTTTGGTGGAATGAGCATGTATGCTCAATTCATCAATATTTTAAAAATATTAAATAAAAATGTTTTAATATTTAAAATTGCCGTGAGAGGCTATCCGACCGTGTGACCATGTTGGCTTTTGGTTTTTTGTGATTCGAGCAATATTTGAGAAAATATGGAGAAATCACGAATTTTGCTCAAACCCAGGAGTTTCATGAATTGAGGAAAATAATAATTATGATAAATTAGGGATTGCAAGGTGTGGGACCGACCACGGCTAGGGCATGGTCGGCCAGCCATGTTGCCCGGTCCCGCACACCTTTTCCTATTTTATTATTATTATTCATGAATCCTTGAAGTTATGGAGAGTCCTTAAAGATATGGAGAATCCTTGAAGATATGGAGAATCCATGAGTTTTTGTTGAAACAAGGAGTTTTGGGAATAATAATTATAAAAAGCTAAGGATTGTGAGATGTGGGACCGGCTTGGGCATGGCCGGCCGGCTGGGTGGCCCGGTCCCACACGGCTCTCCTTATTTTATATTATTATTTGGTGAATCCACCAAGTTATGGAGAACTCACGAGTTTTGCACAAATCAGGAATTTTTGCCAAGATGGAGAAGTCTTCATGAATTCATGAAAACAACGAAAATAAGGAAAAATAATGGAGGAACCGTGGGACCGGCCATGGCTAGGGCACGGCCGGACGGCCGGTGGGCCCAGCCGGCGCTTCTCCATTATTTTATTATTATTATTTTCTCTCTCCTGTTTTGTGTAGGATTCCCCATTGTTTCATGTTTTTGGATGCTCGTTCGTGCATCCGGGTTCTCAGTCGTGCATCATTGTCGAGTACACTTGCACCATTTTTATGAGCTTACTCAGTGATGGTCCAGATGCCCATTTGTTGAGTATTTATTAACAATTTATGAGATTCCGTGGAGAATAATTCATGAAACTGAGTAATAAAAGTGAATAAATGTTCATTATTAATTCATAGGATCAGCTGTGGATTCGACTACGAATTCAGAATAATAAAACAAGCATTACCACCCTATGGGATCGTAGATTCGACCATAGAATCGGAGTAATATGAGATAGCACCGTTGTTTTATTGCCATTCTATGAGATCAAGCCGTGGATTCGATCATATAATCGGAGCAAATTGTTATTGCCATTCCATGGGATCAGGCCATGGATCCTACCATGGAATAGGAGCAATTGTTATTGCCATTCCATGGGATCAGGCCGTGGATTCGACCATGGAATATGAGCAATTGTTATTTCCATTCCATGGGATCATGCCGTGGATTCGACCATGGAATAGGAGCAATAATAGATTATTCTGGGAATTCAGTAGTGAATGTCACGGCAAAAGTAATCTATTTCAGAAAAGATATTAGCCAGTTAAAGCGTCACATCCATTCTGAATGGTGCACAGTCAGGTAGTCACGATGTTGTTTACGACATGAAGGCGTTAGTGTTCTCAATCTACGGAAAACCGACTGAATCTATGCACTCTCTCCACATAATTAGGGAACGGTGAGTGTCACCGACGTCCTGAAGGCGTTAAGTTCTCAATCTACGGAGAACCTCCCAAATACGTTATTCTGCATAGAGGTCCCGACGAAATGCCAAGGATCGAACATTCAGCTAGTGGAGGATTTTTCGAAAACATATTCGTCATGGCTTCGTAAAATATGAATCGTTGCATGCCTGAAAGCCGTGTCAAAACATGCCTCATGATTTTACGGTTTTGCCCTTTATTGAAAATCCACCATCTACAGGATGCAGAGGACCGAAAATCCTTTTTTGCTGATTTTCTTTGATTTCCCTTTCATAATCTCTTGAATTTCTGAACTTCTGAGAGATGTGAGGTTTTTATTTGGGTTTTGATATTAGATGGTTTTGGATTGGTAGATGGTTAAGGATTTTCTTTTGGATTTGATAAAGATTTTCTTTTAAGAAATATGAACTGAATTTTGAAAAATTGCTGAATTCAAATACTGATTGCAAGTATTGCAAATGTTTTGGAGGAATTGAAATACAATGAAAGAAAATCCTAAATGTCAAATCCAGACGCCATGAATGCTCAAATGCCCAGTACCTCAAATGCCTAATAATTTCAGACGAACGCCTTAAGACAATTCTCATGAATTACTGGCAGGGTTCTGCCGTCTGTGTTGATTAATTTGTAGTATCCTCCGGTTATGTATTTAGCAACCATAAATGGTCCTTTCCAATTGGAGTTTCTTGCAGAGTGAAGACTGCGTTGAACTGCTTTGAGAACCAGGTCTCCTTCATGAAATTTGTTAGGTTTGGTCGACCATGCCTTGAATATCTTCTATTGATTTGGAATTCCTCGTGTGATGAGATTCCGTGGTTGTGGCACATATGGACACTCGTGTAGAAAGGAGTATCCTTCATAATGTCTGTCATGCTTAGCCACATCCTCCGCAATGAATCTTTTGATTGGATGATAAACTTGAAGAGATTCTGGACCCAACCATTGGGTGAAATATTATTTTGGCGAGATTATCCACTCATAGCATTTTGCAATTGCTAAATTATTTGTGGAGTGAAGCCCTTGGACCAAATAAGCATATTTGAAAACTGACGATATGGGCACATGAGAAGGAATAAGACTTGCATGAGTGCGAAATCTCTTGACGAAAGCGTTTGGATGTTCCTCAGGATTTTGTGTAAGTTTTGTCAAGGCTTTGACCTCCTCCAGATACTCGAATGGTGAGAAATCTTATTTTTCTTCCTCCGAGTCAGAGGTTTCTTCAGCAGAGAGATGTGTAATTGAAGGTGTCAGTGTCACCTTCCCATCATGAATCCATGTACGTCCAAGAATCATATCATATCCTAGATCTTCTCAGATTATGTAAAACTTGGTCTCAGTGCAAACCAAATTTTCTTTGATTTTGAGGATGACGTGGCCATACGCTCCCTAGAAACTCCTTCGTGATCTCTAATTTCCATGGGGGCATGAGTAGCTTCCTGTCGAGTAATGCCAGCGGCTCTGAGAGTTTTCAACGGGATGAGGTTGACGGCAGTGCCGACATCAACAAATGCTCTCTTGAACTCGTTTTCTTTGATGTGCACTGTGGTGAGCAATCTCCAGTCATACATTTCTTTGTCCGTTGCTGGAGGCTCAGTGAGTGTCTCTTGAATCAACAGACGCTTTCCTGACACGATGTGGTTTAATGCAGCAAACATGTCTTTCCTTTGATCTTTTTATAAGTATAGCAATTCACAGACATGCTCAATTAAGGATTGAACTGCTTCTTTGACGGGAGGTTCAGAGATAGTAAAGGTTCTGACTGGAAGGGGATTTCTGTGTACTCCTTCAGTCCCCAAGTTGAGTTCTCCCGATTCGACTTTTCTTTAAATATGTGCTTCAAAGTTTTACAATCACTTGTGGGATGGCTGAAAAATATATGAAAGCGACAATACCGAGGATTTTCCATGGTCTCTTCAGTTGGTTTCTTCTTGACATACGACAACTTGATTGCACCGTCTTGAATCCAGGCATCCAGCAATTCGATAACTTCTTCAATGGAGCAAGGGAAATCAGGTGCTTCTGGATCTTCCGTGTGTTGAGGAGGAGCTTGCACGTTATCCTTCTTTTGCGCCTTTAAAGGGGTCGAGGAAATATGCTTACGCTGTAGTTCAGCTTTCAGTTTGCTCCCTTCCATGATAGCATTTGTGGAAGGTTGAAGGTTGTATTGTTTGTTGATCAAACATCTGTTGCTGCCTCTAGCCTCTCGTGGTTCTTCAGCTTTTGCAATCTTAGTCCTTTATAATAGAGCAGGTGCAGTGGTTGCCGACCTCTTGGCTGCTTCTGAGAAAGTCTGAAACCTGAGATTCTCCAATAAAGCTCTGTATACTGGAACCATTCCGTTGATGCATAAGTCCACAAGTTGTTGCTCCGTGACATTTGGATCATGGAAATCCAACGCTTGAACTCTGAACCTTTTCACATAATCGTTAGGATGTTCGTTGTTCTTTTGAAACATCCTTCCGATATCAGAGAGTGTAATTTTCTCTGAAACGAAGAAATACTTCCTATAGAAATCATTAACCATTTCTCACCAACTGTTGATAGTTCCTGGTGCGATGTTGTTGTACCAGGTTTATGCTCTGCCTTTCAAGGATTTTGAAAATTCTTTGAGGCAAACAACATGGTTATGCTCATGTTCACCCAAAGCTTCCAGAACCGAGAAACATGTTCCCGAGCATTGCCGGTTCCGTCGTACAAAGTAAAGGTTGGAGAGATATAACCTTTTGGAAGAGGAATCCTTTGCGTAGCAGCATGTTATGGAGGTTGGTGACAATGTACATGTGGGGTCTTTTCTTTTCCACGTTTCTCCAGAAGGCGTTCCAAATCTTCCTGAGTGATGAAGTTTGATGACTCCTTCGCTGAATCGTCCGCAGCTTTGCGGACTTCATCATCATCTACTGTGTGAATCGGAATTACCTCAGGATCAGCGTCTGAGGATTTTTCCTTCTCTTTTCCTTTTCCTTGGGTCTTCCCTGACATTGTATCAGTGAGAGCCTTCAGTTTATTAAATAGATCCTTCTGTGTTGTAGCCATATCGGTTTGATTCTTTGCAAGAGTCTCTTGCACTTTGATGAGATCAGCAATGGTAGGTGGTGGATTTCCTCTGACTTCCTCAGTGTTTCGGCCAAACAAAGGATGACCTTCCGCGTTGACGTGAGGAGGAGTAACATCACCACCGTCAGTGTTAGAGGCCGGAATCGTTCCCGGGATACCCTCGTTGTCGTTGTTGTTGTTGTTGCTAGTGCTAGCGCCGTTTGCGTTGGAACCTGTGACTAACCCAGACCTAAGACCAGCCATCTTGTGGATTTGTGAGATTGCAACCGAGAGAATTATCTCCCACTGTGGTCGCCAATCTGTAGATGGGGCAAAACGATTTGCTGGTTTTTACGGAATTAAGGAGACGACTGTGTGGAGGAGACTCCTTGAACCGAGCGAAATGTTCAACCTCACACAGATGCACTGCAAGAAGGGAGTGCTTTGAATTCGAGAGATCAATCTGTAGTACTCCAGCCTAAACCAAGACAATGGTCGTTCCAGAGTAAATTCGGTCACAAGAGAGGATGGGTTGATCTGTAGGAGGGAAGCTGAGAAATGTGTGGAATCAATGGTAATATAAGATTGTAGGTGTGTTATGTATTCTGAATAAGATAAGTTCTGAATGATTGAATCTCTGTTGAGAGTGATTACTCAGATGTTGAGTTGTTAATCTCGTGTTGTCTGTTTGACGTGAGATTCTTATATATTCAATCATGATTCAGAGACTTATTTATATTGCTGGAATTGTAGACACCGTGATCCCATGAAGTGTGACAGTTGATGGAATCAAAGAGTGGGGAAATGGAAATCGTGTTTGAAACCAGTTGCTCATCGTGCGGAGACTTGGTCGATTTTCCATCCACTACTTTGTTAACTCCTTAAACTGATTGCACGACTTGCTCACATTCCATCGTGTGTATGAACACACATGCCGTAGAACACCAGACCAAAACCCTAGTTAATATCCCCCCATGTGACACGATTGACGTCTCGTGGTTAATTAGTCAGTCGTTGACTTCATGACTTTATGGGACGATGAGTCCATGTATTTGCTGAGTTGAACATGATCTTGAAAAATGTCCTGAGACTCATGAATTGAGTGTGCCTGTTGAGACAGATGTATGATTCTTAAGTAAACGTTGATAGTTAAGGTGAGCAAGTATTGCTCATTCGATGAATTGTTGAATATTGATAGTTGAACCAATATTCCTTGGTTTGGGCAAATATTGCTCATCTGAGCAAATGTTGCTCATTTGATGAATTATTGGTAGCGTGACCAAGATAAAATATTAATTTAAAATACAGGTAATTGAACCGAGCATAATTAATAAAAATATTGATCATGAGATCGTCGTAAAGTTATTGGTGTTTGAATATGGAATTATGATCCTTGGACTCAGAAACCCTAATTCGATCAATTCATGACCAATTGATGGTTTATTTGAAAATTAACCATGGAATGAAGGAGGGACCGTCTACATGGGATCATGTATCGGCCATGTAGCGCCCATATGCTCGAGTGAGAAAATACCAAGGTCTCTTGAAGAGTTGGTGATTTGTTGATGAAAGAATGATTAAATGATGGTTTAATCATTTATTAGAAAAATGCTCGTCTGAGCCTTAGGTGATAAAACCTAATTAATTATGAAGAGGTGAGGGACCGACCAAGGGGTCATGAAACCGGCCCTGGATGGTCACGGGATCGAATGACGATCACTCTATGAAAATTCCAAAATTATTTGGAGGAGTTTTGGACCTAATACGTGCAATTAGGTCAAACCAAGAAAATATGTGGGACCGGATCCTTGCGAGCCAAAGAGACGACCTTGGTCGGTCAAGGTAACATGCCCACGTCGTCAAAATGTTTGTGTCTCTGTCCTGAGAATTTAGGTATTTTCTGGCGTGCGTTTGAGCAACCATTTGAGAAAATATAACAAAATCAGGGTTTTGCTGAAACTGAGGAAACTTCATGAAATGAAGGAAAATAATTATAAAATGAATGAATGATGAGGCGTGGGACCATTGAGGCCAAGTCATGGTCGGCCGGCCAGTTACCACGGTCCCATGGTGCCTTTTCCTAATTTTATATTATTTTTCATATTTTTATGAAAATATCATGAAATCAAGGAGTTTGTTGAAATTAAGGAGTTTCCTTGAAGTGAAGGAGTTTCCATGGGATCAAGGAAATAAATAATATTAAAATAATAAATTAAAGGTGTGTGGCACCGGCTTTGAGCATGGTCGGCCGGCTGGGGCCCGGTCCCGTGCGTTTTCCTAATTTTATGTAATTTTTGTGTATTATTTCCATGATTTGAAGGAATTTTCATAATTTGAGAGAAATACCATGAAATCAAGGAATTTCATGGGATCAAGGAAACTTAAAATAATAATAAAAAAAATAAAGGGACGTGTGGGGCCGGCTGGGGCCCTGTCCCACGAGTTTTCCTAATTTTATATTATATTTTTCATGGTTTTATGAAAATACCATAAGATTAAGGAGTTTTCATGAGATTGGGGAAATATTAATAAAATAATAAGGAACCATGAGGTGTGGGGCCGGATGGGATCAAGACATGGTCGGTTGGTCAATAAACACGGCCCCACGATATTTTTTCCAATTTTATATTATTTCCTTGGTGCGAAGGAAACACCATGTAAATGAGGAGTTTCCTCAAAACGAAGGATATTTGTTCAAATGAAAGGATTTTCATAAGATTAAGGAAAATAACAAAAATATGATAAAATATAAAACTGGCATGGGACTGGCCACGGCACAGCCGGCCGGCCAGTGGGCCCAGTCCCCCAGCACCTTGGTCAATATTTTATTATTTATTATTTTCTTTCCTATTTTGCATAGGTTCATCGTTTCGTCGTATTTTGAAATACTCGTTCGTGCGTTCAGGTGATTGTTAGTGCATCACCGTCGAGTACACTTGCACCTTTTGAGTCGGGGCTTACTCGAAGGTAACTCAGACGCACGTATGTTGAATATTTATTACTAACCCATGGAATTCTGCTGGGAAGAACCATAGATTGAGGTAACGAAATATTATGAAAATATTTGAATATTTTCAAAAATTCAGTGGATGAATCCAAGAATTTAGGAGTAATTAATTGATGGCTCTATACTAGTACGATCGTCTAGGAGCATTAATTATTCTGAGCGACATGAGCTAGTTGAAGTGTCATATCCTTTATATAGTCAGGGAAAACTGTTGTTTGTATCCTGAAGACGTTATTGCTCTATACTAGCAGGCAAGCTGTCTAGGAGCCGTCCAATATCGTGATTCTATATAGAAGTAATTACTGAAGTGTTCAGTATTCATGAGATATGTCGTTGCCTAGCCGAGAGACTACATATCTGCATGTACTCTGAGAGATAGTATTCTCAGTCAGAGATTCGATGAGAGACCCGTGTCTCGATACTCGCGTCTGATTGCTGGATCAGAAGTTTGTATAATTATGGGTTTACGATTTTATCTTTTTTCGAAAATACACCATCTACAAAAGCAACTGAGGATAGGATATAAATATCCAAAATGACCTTTGATCAAAACCCTAAAAATTATCCTCAAAAAAGATCTTTAAAAAAAACGTTTGAACAATCAAAAATCTAGGCTAAATAACAGAAAAATTTCATCACAACCCTCTTGAAGATTATGATTTTTGTCTATGAGGGATAAACAAAAATCATCAATACAGTATTACAAACTGTAGTTGTTCCAATTCTCTAAAGAATTGGTTAGCTTCTTTTGAGGGGATGCAGTATGTGATATATCTTGTTTTTCTTTTGCTTTTAAGAAAGGAGTTATCTTCATCATTCTTTCTTTCTCTTAGAACAGATTTCTTAAGTTGATGTATAAACAGTGACAAAGTCGAATTAAAGAAATTCTCATCCCTTTTGTCAGTCAATTTAGAACGTCGAGACTTACGGTCAGATGCAACAACATGATTGTTAAACAGATGACGTTTCTCTCTTTGTTCAAGTTCAAGATCGAAAATTTTCAACTTTCCAGCTAGAGTATTTCTGGATAGTGTATCAAGGTTATTTCCCTCAATAATGGCATGCTTCTTAGAATCGTATCTAGATGGCAGCGATCTGAGAATTTTCATCACAATGTCCTTTCAGGAATAGTCTTACCCAATGCAAAAGATGCATTAACAATTTCAGACACTTTGTGATTAAACTCATCAAATGTTTCTTCATCTGCCATACGAAATTTTTCCCAATCGGAATTAAGGTTTTGAAGCATGGCTTCCTTTTCACTGGTATTACCTTCAAAAAAGGTTTCTAAGATATCCCAAGCTTCTTGCGACTTAGTTCAATTTGACACATGGTGCTGAAGATTTGGGGTAATGGCATGTATAATGGCATTCAAACCGTCGGAATTTTGCTTTGCAGCATTTATCTCGGCAGGGGTGTATTCACCAATAGGTTTGGGAACGTTTACATATCCAACTGCCACGACGGGAGCATTATAGCCATTAACAACATATACCCATGATTGAAAATCACATTCTTGAAGAAAAGCTCGCTTAGAAATTTTCCACCATAAGTAATTAGAGCCATCAAAGACTGGTGGTACGTTAATGGAGATAACACCTCTGTCCATAGAGTCGGATTGCTACAAACACAAACTTGTAAGGTCTTAAACGTGTTTGCCTGCTCTGATACCAATTTAAAAAGCGGGGGTACAACAACCACACCCAACAATTCGATTAGCAATCTGTATGGACAAACTCCAATATACTTTCGAGAGAATCAACTAGACAGTCAGACTCAATCTAGATAAAAAGTCTATCAAAGATTTTATATCTCAATCTCTCGATTTGATCTTTACTCAATCAAATAGATATCTGCGAGTCTTTATCAAAGAGAGATAACTTGGATGGTACCAAAGACCAATATCCAAGTGTCAATCAATTTAAATCAACAACCAAAAGGTCGGATATTCTAATTGATTGAACAACGCACAACCTGTGATATTTCAATTATATAACAAAATATAATGCGGAAAAGAAATAACACAGACACCAGAATTTTGTTAACGAGGAAACCGCAAATGCAGAAAAACCCCGGGACCTAATCCAGATTGAACACATATTGTATTAAGCCGCTACAGACACTAGCCTACTCCAAACTAACTTCGGTCTGGACTGTAGTTGAACCCCAATCAATCTCACACTGATCCAAGGTACAGTTATGCTCCTACGTCTCTGATCCCAGCAGGATGCTACGTACTTGATTCCCTTAGCTGATCTCACCCACAACTAAGAGTTGCTACGACCCAAAGTCGAAGACTTTAATAAACAAATTTGTATCACACAGAAAAGTCTACGGTAATAGATAAATTCGTCTCCCACGAATATACCTACGAGTTTTGTTCCGTCTTTTGATAAATCAAGGTGAACAGGAACCAATTGATAAATCGGACTTATATTCCCGAAGAACAGCCTAGTATTATCAATCAGCTCACAATAATCCTAATCGACGCATCGAAAAAAGATATTGTGGAATCACAAACGATGAGACGAAGTGTTTGTGATTAATTTTCTATCTTGCCTATCGAAGATATAAATCTCAATCCAATTATTATAATTGTACTTAAAATGATAGAAATAGCAAGATCAGATCACACAACTACAAGAAAAGTAGTATCGGGTCTGGCTTCACAATCCCAATGAAGTCTTTAAGCCGTTAACCTGGTTTAGAAGAAGAAACCAAAGGTTAAAGGAGAATCGACTCTAGCTTATGCAACTAGTATCACACGTAAGGTGTGGGGATTAGGTTTCCCAGTTGCTAGAGTTCTCCCATATATAGTCTTTCAAATCAGGGTTTGCAATCAATGTTAGCTTGGTAATAAAGCATTCAATATTCACCGTTAGATGAAAACCTGGTTAGATTCAAGCTAATATTTCTCAACCGTTGGATCGAAACCTTAGCTTGTTACACACAAATGAAATGTCCAATTTTGGGTTTAGGTAACCGTTCCCAAACATTAACATTTTTTGGTTCAACAATAGTTAACCAAATGGTTAGCCATATGATCACTTTCATATCCACCATATTCTTCTTCACCATAACTAGTCCAAATGACTCAAATGAACTAGTTAGAGAGTTGTTCAATTGCTTAGATCTTATGTAACTACACAAGACACAATCGAAGCAAAAACGGTTTGATTCACTCGAATCGGTTCATGAACTTTATAGCCACGGTTTGCAAAAGCATTCCTTAGTTTATATAAACATGATTTCAAGAACAACCGATTTTAGATATAGCCTACTCAAGTTCGCGGACTGGGTTCGCGGACTTAAGCTCACGGAAGGAGTTCACAAACTCCAGCAGAAATTCTCGGGTCGAGAACTTCCGCCAGTTCGCGGACTTGGATCACGCCACATTCCGTTTCTCTTGATCAACAAAGTTCGCAAACTTTGATTCAAGGAATAAGGACTTATACATATATGTGTTTCCACAACAATGTTTATATCCTACCAATGGTTATGTAATCTAAACTCTCATTCCAATCATTGAAACATTCTCAGAGGACGTTATATAATCGTTATTCACATACCATTTTTCGTCAGAGCAATTTCCAAAGTGATTGAAACATAACATGACATTCATCACTAGTAAAGATGAATTTGGCTAAAGCAAAAGCTTACCAACACATATTTCTAGAAATAGATAGGCGAGTTAAACTCGGCTCGAAATAGCAAATATGTATAATGAAAGTCTATATATCAAAATGACTTTTGTCTCAAGAATAGGAGATAGAGTAAATAGACTTTTGAGTGACAGATAATTTCAAGTCTCTACATACCTTTTAGTCGATGAAGTTTCACCAGTTTCTTGAGTAGTCCTTCGTCTTGTATGATGATTGCCGTGGAGTCTAGAGCTCAACTACACTTTATATCCTAGTCCGAGACCTTTAGCTATATAGGCTAGAAATCAAGACTTATAGTTTTGATCACTAACATTGACAAACATGCTTGAGATATCAACGCATGCGAGTTCGACCGAGCAATGCTCTAACAACGTGTACACTTATGCGTACTGGTGGAACCTTTTCACCCGAAAAAGTCTGTTAAGTTTGGAAACTAAAACCAACTCAAAATCCGGTAGCTAAGGTACGCATACCCGTACGCGTACCCAAGATGGTTATCTCTCAAATCGGTAGTTCGTGGACTTAAAACAATAAATTATAAGGAATTGCAATCTTCGCAAACTGTGGGTATATTGTTCATGAATTGATTCAAATGAATCAAACTGATTTTGTTTCAATTTTGTCTATGTATAAAGACCTAAGCAATTGAAAAACTCTTGAACTAGTTCTTATGAGTCATTTGAACTAGTTATGAGAAAGATGAATACGGTTGATATGAAAGCACTCATATGGCTAACCATTGGTCAACCATTTGTGAACCAACCAATGTACACGTTTACGTACGGTTACTCAAACATAAATGAATACATTTCATTTGTGTGTGACAAGGTAAGTTTCAATCTAACGGTTGAAAGATATTAGCTTGGATAAATCAGGTTTTTCATCTAACGGTGAATATTGAATGCTTTGTTACCAAGGTAACTTGGATTGCAAACCCTGATTTGAAAACTGTATAAGGAGACATCTAGCAACTGTACAAAATTAATCCCCACACCTCTTGTGTGATACTAGTTGGTTTGCTAGAGTCGATTATCCTTTAATCGTAATTCTTCTCGAGACCCAGTCGATTAACGACTGAAAGACTTCATTGGGATTGTGAAGCCAGACGAAACTACTTCTCTTGTAGTTGAGCGATCTGATCTTGCCATTTTCTATCGTACGAGTTTAATTGGAATAATTGACTTGAGATTATATCTCCGATAGGGCAAGATAAAAAGAAATCACAAACATCTTCGTCTCATCGTTTGTGATTCCGAAATATCTAGTTTCACTACCATACGATTTAGATTATTGTGAGGTGATTGATAATACTAGGATGTTATTCGGGAATATAAGTCTGGTTTATCAATTGGTTCTTGTTCACCTTGATTTTTATTAAAAGACAGAACAAAACTTTTAGGTTTATCTGTGGGAGACAGATTTATCTATCTTTGTAGACTTTTCTGTGGGATACATATTTGTTTATTAAAGTCTTGGACTTTGGGTCGTAGGAGCTCTTAGTTGTGGGTGAGATCATCTAAGGGAATCAAGTGCGTAGTATCCTGCTAGGATCAGATACGTAAGGAGCGCAATTGTACCTTGAATCAGTGTGAGATTGATTAGGGTTCAACTACAGTCCATACCGAAGTTAGTTTGTAGTAGGCTAGTGTCTGTAGCGGCTTAATACAGTGTGGTGTTCAATCTGGACTAGGTCCCGGGGTTTTTCTGCATTTGCGGTTTCCTCGTTAACAAAACTTCTGGTGTCTGTGATATTTCTACTCCGCATTATATCTTGTTACATAATTGAAATATCACAGGTTGTGCGTTGTATCGATCAATAGTGAAATCCAACCTTTGGTTGTCGATTGGAAATTGATTGATCCTTGGACATTGGTCTTTGGTACCGTCCAAGTTTATCATCCTTGTATTTGATAAAGACTCGCAAATTCCTATTTGCTTGAGTAAAGATAAAATCAAGTGAGAGAGATATTAACTCCTCGATATACTTTTCTCTAGATTGAGTCTGACTTTCTAGTTGATTCTCTAGAAAGTATATTGGAGTTGGTCCATATAGATTGCTAATCGAAATACTGGGTGAGGTTGTTAGACCCCCCGCATTTTCAATTAGTATCAGAGCAAGCAAACACGTTTAAAAGACCTTACAAGTCTGTGGTTGTAGCAATCTGATTTTGTGGACAAAGTCATATCTCTTATCTACGCATAGTTTATGGCTTCCCATACTTTTGACTATGTCAAGTGTCTTGCTTTTTCCTCAAAGGATAATTCCTTAGCTGATTCTTCCGAATCCAGAGAAAGAAATGAGATAATTGACAAGATGTCAGAGGTAGAAAGGAATACCACCAGAACCAAAAGAAATCCAACTAAGACGATTGATCTTCACAATCATTCTCAACTCTTGGATGAATTTGAGAAGTCTCTTAGTCGAGAACGTGAACTCTATAAGATCATTGAATCCTTCTCAAACAATATCAAAAGACTCACTCAAGAAAATGTGCTACAACAAGAAAAGATTAGTACTCTTGAGAATATTGTTAAAGAGGGAGCAATTAGAGAAAAACGTTTAATTGAGACACACTTCTCTGATTTGAAAAACCTTCATGCTGAAACAGAGAATATCGCTGCATCTATTCACCTAGCCCAAAAACAATCTTCCTCCTTGACTAAGGAAAACACTGTAATGAGAAATTCTTCTGTGTCACGTGCTGAGTCTCAATATAAGTTACCTGACATGAAGAAAAACTCACCAAAGGAAGTTCCTATAAAATATATTCGGCAAACTTCCAAATGGGACATGGGTTTGAAACAGATGTCTTTCAACAGTTTGATAGACACTTTTTTGTGTCTAATTTGTCCTCAATGTTCCGTATTGTTAGTATTCGATTTCGTACTTATTATGGTGTTTTGTGTTTTTGTAGGTATTTTTTGGAAAAAAATATTGTTGGAAAATTCGGCTCGAAAAGTTGCTCGGAGCACCCCCGGAGGACATTTGATATACGGACCCCCTATTTTTGCTAAGTGTCACCCACGGCTATATATAGCCCAATTTTGTCCACAACACCCATCTTCTCCACAACACCCATCTTCCTTATTTCAAATATCAGTTTTTGCGGGAAGACATGGCAGCAAAACTTAGAAAATTCCGTTCAAGATTTTGGTGACGTATTACAAAGATTCAATGGTTGATATTCATCGGGAACTATTGACTGAGATAAACAGGCAGGGTATGGTTTATTTTGTCAACTAAAACTGACTAGATAACTCGCAAGAAGAAATCAGAGCAACACACACACCGTAAGAGATATTCACGTGATTTCAGCAAGTTTGACGTGTTCTGATCGTGTTTGGATGCCACTAGGTCTCTGAAGGAGCGTGTAGAATTTATATAAGGAAATTTCAGAAGCTGTAAACGCGTGAAGAAAAAAATCAGGGAAGAAAATATTCCCGAGTTATGGCCTGCATGAAGAATATTTTCGGCGTGATTAGAGATGATTTTCTTCGCCTGTCGAGTATATAAAGAGTTCTGGGATGTTAGAGAAAGGCGATGGAGAGTTAGGGTATAAAACAGAGGCTTAGAATCAAGTTGCACACAATCACCATTGCTGCAACGAAGAAGAAGAGAAAGAACACAAAACAACACATATAGACAGTCGCAGAAACCGTTGCCTTTACTTTCAAATTTCATTATCTTTGTAACAATTTCTGTAACACTTAATCCAGTTCGCAATAGTTTGTTAGTGTTTCTTTGTAATAGTGGGTTCTGTAACAATTATAACTGTTACAAACACACTGCTTTATACCTTTTCTCCTTGCAAACACCTTTTTGAGCGTGTTTTTACCATGAGGAGCTAGATCCCATCGCTGGGACGACAGATGAAGCTGCATTTCATCATGTGGTAAATTTAATTAATTCCTTATTTAATTTTTGCACCGATTATAAATGATTTATGATTTCTATTAATCAATTGTTATCTTGTTAGATAGTGTATGCTTAGTCTTAGGTGCTTTAGATACACTATGCTTGTAATTTACAATTGATGTTTTACGAAATCTATTTTGGCAAAGAATAGAGTTAATATTTCTTGTGTTTAGAGCTATAATTGCCTAGGATTAATTTCTGAACCACTTGAATATGAAAAACAGTGAAATCCCGAGTCCCAGTGAATTATTCATCCCGTGACATATTTTGTATATAATTTCTTATTTTTAGTATTTTTATATTTAAGCCTAGAATCAATTTCAACAAGTCCGAGTGAACGACAACCTTATTTACCACTATTCAAAATCTGATCAATTTTTGGCGCCGCCGACGCGGACTTGTGTATAGATTTGTTTTTAGGTTTTTTTTTAATTTTTTATTATTATTGTTTTTGTTCTTTTTTATGCGTTTTGGTATTTCTTGTTTGTTTTCAGATTTGGAGCTGAGTTAAAGAAAAAGAGAGAAAGTGCTGAAAAGAAAAGCGAAGCTAAAGAAGGAAACAAAGAAGGAATCCAAAAGGAGTGAAGAAGAAGATTTTGTATATTATTTTATTTTATTTTTTTAGAAAGTGTAATTAAGGTTTTTATTTTTGTAATATTTTATTTTTGGACATTTATTTTTTTTTTCTTTTGGACATTGAACATTGAACTTGAATTTTAAAACCCTAAGGAAGGGTTGGTTTAAATATAAACTGCACAGGGAAGGACGACAGTTACGATACTGTCTCGGCCCCTCGGGTTCGTACACTGACATTGGAGTCGGTGGCCCGAGTCGACCTCAACGGTTCATCCCCCGTCTGGAACGGGAGGTAAGAATTCTAAACACCCGCGAATCCCCTGTCAGCGGGTTTATTAGATGATTTTGTATGCATATATGTTGAGGACCTGAAATCGGATTTAATTTTCTAGTAAAGGGCAAGGCCTGGCCAAATCAAGATAAGGACTCGGATTTCATCACCGTTTCCTTCTTGCCCGCCTTAGGAACACGTAACCTACGCGAACCTAAGCTTAAAATACTAACTAGAACGAGACCGATAGGGTAACGAGCTTAATAGGAAAGTCATTCGAAAAATATTGGTTACTCTTTTAAGCATACTTCGAAGTTCATGATGGTTTCTGTGAGTTGAATGCGTGACTGCGCCGCCTTGTAATTCCGGTGAGGCCTTGGGTATCAAAGCTCCACTGAGCTTCCCTCGCCTCAATTCAACTTACTTTAATTCGGATTGATTCCAGAGGGGTTTTCTCAAATTGTAACGAATTCCCTTTCGAAGTATTAGAAGCTGGTCTAGAAACAATCTAATGGAGCCTTCATGCTTTTTGTTTGCTAGATAAAATAGGTTTGTTGTGGTCGAGTCAGCCTTGTTTGTGCTTGTGTAGAATTCCCTTGCAGTTAGGATGTCAAACTGGTATTATAATATCCATCACAATGAATATGATTATCCAACTGAACAATATGGACATTACTCTTACCATAGTGTGAATAGTGGTTGGGAACGCCAACCTTTGGAAGGATATGGGTCATACCCTGGTGAGCCCAATTACTATCCACACGTGCATCAGTCTTACGAGCAAGAAAATTATAGTACTAGTTCTTCGCCTCTAGAGGATACAATCAAACTATTGAAAATTAGTCCTTTTTATGATCCCTCTGTTCCTATTCCTCCTTTAGAAGAGTCCCTCAGGAAGTTAGCTGAGTCGACGCGTAAGTTAGCTGAGATGAATAGTATAACTATAGACGAAAGAACTACAATAATGAGTGAACCTTCTTTAGAAGACCACCTCAAGCGGATAGCTGAGACGAACGAAAGAATTACTCGAAATTATATGAATTTCCAACATAGTGTTCCCAGTTTTACCCTTGAAAATGAGGATAATTACTATTCACCTAATCAAGATGACGAGGATAAAATTGGAGACACTATTTTAGATGAGGTTCAATCTCTTTCATGTTATTGTGATGAGGATAGTGTTGATGGAGAATCATACTTATGTAGGAATAGTGATCAGGAAATGGTTACTCCAATTGAGCTTTACAATGATAATATTATTTATACTTCAAATCCAAATAATTTTAATAATTATTCACCTATTCAAAAGGACGAGGATTTGACTAGAGATACCCTCATTTTAGACGATGTAGTATTTCTTGTTTACAAAGCCGATAATGATTTAGAGGAACGAGTTTATTCTGAGAATAATGTTTTAGAGTCTAGCGATTTAGAAACAATAGTCTTAGACGAAGAAGATGAACTCGTAGAGCTTTTAAATATGAGTGAGGATCCATCACCTGAGTATAACCTAAAAGAAGCAAGTGACCATTTTCAGGATTCCGATGATCTAGAAATTAGGGAAATTGTAGTTAGTCTATCTAGAGACACCCAAAACTCTAAGTTTGGGGGTGATTATCATTCTCCCTGTGCTTTACCTTTAACTCTTAGAAAGTTCCCTCGTGTAGGACTTGACATTTGTGCCTCAACCATCTTACAAGATTATCTCCATACACATTTTCCCGAACCTAATAATGTCCAAAAAGAAGCTCAGTTGTTAGAAACCCATCCTCTGGTTGATGTGGTTAACCCAGGCTATGATACCAAGATTGACTTTGTATTCCCACCAAAAACTTTTCTTCCGATTGTGGGAACTTATGATTTTCAGATGTGTCGGTTATTAAGTTTTGAGACTAAACCTAATTACTTTAGGAGAATAGGATCGACACATTTGCTTAAGGAAGACCACCTCTTTCATTGTGGTCAGATGTATGAGTCAAATCTAATTGACTTAGAGGATCCCCAGTTAGTCAGGTTATTGTTGTGCGCTTCTAATTTCTTAGTTGAGTATTTCCAGACTCTTCAACCTGATCTTCATAATACCTTTGAGGAAATCCAACCGATGAAAACCTTTTATTTGGACCCTTTTATAGAGCCTGAACCTGAACCACAACTAGATATAGTTGTTTTACTTAAAACATTAGACAAGGGTATGTTCAGTATCTTCTTGGTCTGTTGCAATTTTCTCTTCTTTTGGGTAATAATTTTTGATACAGATGACCCACAGTTATTTCGGTTACTGTTATATGATTCTGCAAGGTGATTAATCCTTTCCTAGTATGGCTGAAGACTTTAAACTTAGCACTTCTTGGGAGGTAACCCATGCTCATGCAACGCGGTAATTTCTTTCCTTAACTCTTTTGCTTCAAATGGTAACTGTTTCTCCTTGTTCATGCTTTTAAATTTTTATCTTTAGAACATTGAAGACAATGTTAGATTTAAGTTTGGGGGTATGGGAGAAACTTTTTAGTTGCAGTATAAAAAAATAAACTCCAGAGCCTAGAAATTTATGCTTATTAAGGATGGCACTAACCAATCTAAGTGGATGGGAACATCTTGGTTGTAGGAGTTGAGGAACCAATCTGATTAGATGGAAACATCTAGAAGAGTCTATTCATAAAAGCACAGAGCTCAGGTGTTAGGAAAAAAAAAACATGGTAGTTTCGCCATATCCTCGTGATGGAAACATCGGAAGAATCCTGATCACTTCTTTTCTTTTTCTTTTTACCGTTGCTAGGGTGAAATAGAGATACAAAAAAAAAATTGAGACCAGACCACTAGACCAACCGGAATAAATACAATAAAGTCGACCACTGGTACCCTTGTATATGCCAGCTGATTTGACCTAGAGTTAGGATTATCGACCACTGGTTCCCTTGTATATGCCAGTGTGTTGATATTAGTCCAGACCAGTATATCAGTCCATTAGGATAGGTTCACCTTAGTCAACATCATCCACGTTTTTCTCTACATCCATCTTCTTAATCTATCCATGTGATTGGTTGACTCCGGTTTATGATGTCCAGAAACTATCTGAGTAGAGCTTTGTCACTTTATATGAATTTTAGTATGCTTGAGTGCAAACTCGTGTACAACAATTGGAATTTCGCATCAGAGTACTTCCTCCTGTAGTCAATAAGTATATCAACCAAAGAGATTCTTTAGTGCCTTCCAAGGTTCTGCGTAGATAACTAGGGTCTGGAGTTAAGGTTTTTGTGGGTACACCTCTGTTAAACTCACCCGAGACTATAACTCGGTCACTAGGGCCACCTAGTGAGTTGGATTTTATTTTTTATTAGTTTTGCTCGAGGACTAGAAAATAATAAGTTTGGGGTTATTTGATAGACACTTTTTTGTGTCTAATTTGTCCTCAATGTTCCGTATTGTTAGTACTTGATTTCGTACTTATTATGGTGTTTTGTGTTTTTGTAGGTATTTTTTGGAAAAAAATATTGTTGGAAAATTCGGCTCAAAAAGTTTCTCGGAGCACCCCGGAGGACATTTGATATACGGACCCCCTATTTTTGCTAAGTGTCACCCACGGCTATATATAGCCCAATTTTGTCCACAACACCCATCTTCCTTATTTCAAATATCAGTTTTGGCGGGAAGATATGGCAGCAAAACTTAGAAAATTTCGTTCAAGATTTTGGTGACGTATTACAGAGATTCAATGGCTGATATTCATCGGGAACATTTGACTGAGATAAACAGGCAGGGTATGGTTTATTTTGTCAATTAAAAGTGACTAGATAACTCGCAAGAAGAAATCAGAGCAACACACACACCGTAAGAGATACTCACGTGATTTCAGCAAGTTTGACGTGTTCTGATCGTGTTTGGATGCCACTAGTTCTCTGAAGGAGCGTTTAGAATTTATATAAGGAAATTTCAGAATCTGTAAACGCGTGAAGAAAAAAATCAGGGAAGAAAATATTCCCGAGTTATGGCCTGCATGAAGAATATTTTCGGCGTGATTAGAGATGATTTTCTTCGCCTGTCGAGTATATAAAGAGTTCTGAGATGTTAGAGAAAGGGGATGGAGAGTTTGGGGTTAAGCAGAGGAGACGTCGGAGCTGCAGGAGAAGTTGCAGAGAATCTTCTCTGCTGCTGGTGAAGAAGACGAGCTGAAGAACATAAGACCCACTTGGACAGTCGCAGAAACCGTGACCTATACTTTCAAACTCAATAACTTTGTAACATTTTTTCCAACAATTATTTTGAGTTCGCAACAGTTCTGTTAGGGTTCTCTGTAACAGTGGGTTTTGTAACAATTATAACTGTTACAAACACACTGCTTTATACATTTTCTTCAATAAAACACCTTTTTGAGCTATAGAAAATTATTTTGAGCGTGTTTTTACCATGAGGAGCTAGATCCCGTCGCTGGGACGACAGATGACGCTAAATTTCATCATGTGGAAAATTTAATTAATCCCTTATTTACTTTTTGCATCGATTATAAATGATTTATGATTTCTATTAATCAATTGTTATCTTGTTAGATAGTGTATGCTTAGTCTTAGGTGCTTTAGATACACTATGCTTGTAATTTACAATTGATGTTTTACGAA
Organism: Papaver somniferum; assembly: GCF_003573695.1. NCBI lineage: Eukaryota > Viridiplantae > Streptophyta > Magnoliopsida > Ranunculales > Papaveraceae > Papaver > Papaver somniferum. Next base: position 180,244,738 of record NC_039360.1, read on the forward strand.
ATCTATTTTGGCAAAGAATAGAGTTAATATTTCTTGTGTTTAGAGCTATAATTGCCTAGGATTAATTTCTGAACCACTTGAATATGAAAAACAGCGAAATCCCGAGTCCCAGTAAATTCTTCATCCCGTGACATATTTTGTATATAATTTCTTATTTTTAGTATTTTTATATTTAATCCTAGAATCAATTTCAACAAGTTCGAGTGAACGACAACCTTATTTACCACTATACAAAATCTGATCACAATTCTCCTCCATGAACTTGTTCCTTCTGTGGGAAAAGAAATCATAGTGTTAAACATTGTTTTACACGGAAGAAACAGATCCCTGATCTTCAAAATCTTCTTCGATTTACCGTCAATCATGTTAATCATTTGGCGATATCGACAATGGATTTCACCCCCACAGAAAACCAGAATTCTCATAAAAGGTTTTTTAACGACCTCTCATTTCAAAATCTTTACAGGAATCGTGTTTTTACTCATAGTGCAAACTACACTACGAAAACACCACTTTCCAGTATCTATGAGAATAAGACTGGTAGATCTAAGTCTAGAAGGTGGAGATCCTTCCCAGTAGATCCTCTAGAACCAATCTCTAGAAGTTCTAGACTTAATCATCGAAAAGTTACATTTAATGGACTCTCACAAAGGACTGTAAGAAACTTATATCGAGTTAAAAACAGTCATGGGGAGAAAAGAAATACAAAAATCATACTGTCAGATGTTATTCCCAAATCATCTCTAAACACTCATGATGAGATCGTATTTTATCATGTTACCTAACTGTATGTATTCTCATCCTTGTGTCTGACTTGAGAGTTACAAGGATGCATGTTTATGAGATGCTCAAGTCTTAGTCGATTATCATTCGTTAGTTGTTTTGCAGATTAAGTTTTTCCACTACTCTCTTTGTACCTAATGAATCTCGGTTGCTCTAACTTTTCATTTTTGAGCCATGTTTAAGAGAAATGTTTAAAGAAACAGTTTGTATTTTTGTTTGGGTCCTTCCTGTTTCTGGTATTTTCTCCAGCTCCACGAACGTCCAAGTCTTTTCTAAGGAAATCTAGGGTTTTCTCCCTTGATTAACGGCATATATATATCTTATATGTGTTTATCCTATTCCCAGAAAAATATGTTTATGGGAACCTCTGTTGAACCTCAAAAAAAAAGTAAACATTGAGATGGAAGAAGATTTCAAAGGATGTGATTCAACTCAAGATCTTGATTCTGAAAAAGATGCTTGAAAGAAAAGAGTATAACTCTTGGATAGGAGAATCTGTCAAGGATTTAATCTTCGTTCAGACTGAGGTTAAGAACGAACTTGCTAACCTTCAATTGCAGATAAACCAACTCTTGGATAGACAAGCAAAAATCCTTGAAAAAAAAACATCCTGATCAGAAACCATAAGAAAGTCATCCTTGATTGCGTCAAAGCCAGGCATCTTGCTCGCATCGTTGACCGAAAAACTAATGTTCTAACTCATGAACATGGCGTCTCTACGGTTACGAAGATCAAGGACATCAGTGACTCCTATTTTGATGGACCTTTTCAAAGGTATGAAATAATCAAAGAAAACCGATTTATATGCCTAGTAAATCTTCTATTTTCTTGTTTTGTTTAGAAGAATAACTAGAGTTTGGAATAGCCATTATTGTGAGTACACATAGCTATGTCCATTATTTTTTCATCTTTATTTTTTTAGGTTTATTTATTTAAATTCTAAAAATTGTTTGGAAGATGATTTTTGCAATATTAATCTTTATGGTTTATATATTGCAATATGTTATGAGATATGTGTGTTTACGTTCGTGAAGTATTATTGTCCCATATGTTGTCGAAATTTATCTCCTTTATATGTCGATATGCATGTGATAAAAGAAGGAATGAACTTTTGAAAAACAAAAGTTAAGCCTATTATGTCAATTATTGATGGAAGATAGGTTAAAATCTTTTGTTCGCAAGAATTATGTCTATTGTATGTCATTGTGCAAATAGTGATGGAAAATAGAATGAATCCTTGTATATGTCGCAGTATTGATCATTCCCAGATCCATATTTTATGTATACTGCAATGCTCCATAAGTTTTTCTTGTGTTGATCATAAGACGATTGAGTTAATCATTCTTTTATGGTAAACTTAGTCGTAGCTCCGTAAGTTTTCTTATGTCGAGCATTTCCAACTAGATTAATCATAGATTCGTTTGTGGTTATTTTGGTTGTGTATTACGATTAAATTAATCATGGGTTCTCTTGTGGTTAGTTTAATTGAGATTATTGGATATAGAAAATCATTTCTTATGGTTTTTGGTGTCCAATAAAATCCTTCTTTTCTTGTAAAAGTAAGGTCGCTCTTGTTGTTCTCTTGGGAATGACATCAAATGGGGGAGAGTTCTTTTGAACTTGCGCTTAATTTCCATATCTTTGTGGGGAGTGCGGCTGTGGAATATTTGAGGAGTTATCTTGTATCTTTATAAACTCCATGATGAATGCATTTATCTTCGGCTTTATGATTGCATCTAAACAAGTTGGTATGTACTTTTCTTTGGTCTTGAAGTGTCTCCATGAAAATTTTCATTAGGATCCCGTATTCGTACCTGTGCCAATTTTATTGACAAAAAGGGGGAGAATTAATGTGTAGTTCACACTACAAATACACATGATTTACGTGCTTTACAGGTCATTATGTAAGGGGGAGTGGTTTTCATGTTGAGACGAAGTATGACTAAGGGGGAGTGATACATATCACCATAGTATTGTTGTCGAAGTTGTGATATGAGAACTTTGATGTTGTATAATAATACTATGACATTGTATAACAATGATCAAGAGCCTTTGTTTTCTCATTGTTATGGTTACGGAACTTCAACAACTATGATGATGAACTTACAACCTTTGGAATCATGGGAGTACTTGGAAAAGACGAAGTTTTCGAGTAACGTTGAAGCGCCAAGGAGATCAAGCATGTGGACGAGAAGCTACAAAGTTTTATTTATTTTGTAATCCATATGTATTGATAGTTTTGTCAATAAAATTGACAAAGGGGGAGATTGTTAGAGCATTGCTCGGTCGAACTCGCATGCGTTGCTATATCAAGCATGTTTGTCAATATTAGTGATCAAAACTATATGTATTGATTTTTAGTATACTTATGACTAAGTCTCGGTCTAGGATAGTTAGGAATAGTTGAGCTCCAGACTCCATGGCGATTATCTTGCAAAGACGAAGAACTACTCAAGGAACCGGTGGAACTTCATCCGACTAGAAGGTATGTAGAGACTTGAACTCATCTTGTCACTCAAAAGTCTATCTACTCTATCTCCTACTCTTGAGACAACAGTTGTATAAGTATGATAGTTTTCATACATACACACTTGCTATTTCGAGTCGAGTCGAGTTTACTCGCCTATCTTTTTCTCGAAATACGTGTCAGTAAGCTTTTGCTTTAACCATCTTCATCTTTACCCGTGACGAAAGTCATGATGACATTTCAATCTTGAAAATATCTTTGATGACGATAGTCGATTCTTTATGTCTAACGATTGTTATAACATTATAGAAGAATGTTTCAATGATTGAAATGTAGAGTTGGGAATATGTAACCACCTATGGATGTAAGCAATTAGTGTGTTCGCACATTTTTGTATAAATCCATGTGCCGGAAACCAAGTGCGTGCATATGTGTGCATGCGGTATTGGTTAAGGAGACAGGTTGGATTTGCGTACCCGTACGCATACTGGCGGAAGTTCACGTCCGTGAAATTCTGCTGGGTTTGAAGTTTACGAACTCAAAAACCAGTCACCTTAGGTACGTGTACCCGTACGCGTACTGGCGGAACTTTTTCACCCGAAAAATTCTGATGAGTTTGGAAACTAAAACCAACTCAAAATCCGGTAGCTAAGGTAAGCATACCCGTACGCGTACCCAAGCTGGTTATCTCTCAAATCGGTAGTTCATGGACTTAAAATAATAAATTATAAGGAATGCAATCTTTGCAAACCGTGGGTATATTGTTCATGAATTGATTCAAATGAATCAAACCGATTTTGTTTCAATTGTGTCTATGTATAAAGACCTAAGAAATTGAACAACTCTTGAACTAGTTCTTATGAGTCATTTGAACTAGTTATGAGAAAGATGAATACGGTTGATATGAAAGCACTCATATGGCTAACCATTGGTCAACCATTTGTGAACCAACCAATGTACACGTTTAGGTACGGTTACTCAAACCCAAATGAATACAGTTCATTTGTGTGTGACAAGGTAAGTTTCGATCTAACAGTTGAAAGATATTAGCTTGGATAAATCAGGTTTTTCATCTAACGGTGAATATTGAATGCTTTGTTACCAAGGTAACTTGGATTGCAAACCCTGATTTGAAAACTATAAAAGGAGACGTCTAGAAACTGTGCAAAACTAATCCCCACACCTCCTGTGTGATACTAGTTGGTTTGCTAGAATCGATTCTCCTTTAACCGTAGGTTTGTTCTCGAGATCCTGTCGATTAACGACTAAAAGACTTCATTGGGATTGTGAAGCCAGACGAAATTACTTCTCTTGTAGTTGAGCGATCTGATCTTGTCATTTTCTATCGTACGAGTTCAATTGGAATATTTGACTTGAGATTATATCTCAGATAGGGAAAGATAAAAAGAAATCACAAACATCTTCGTCTCATCGTTTGTGATTCCGCAATATCTAGTTTCGCTACCATACGATTTAGATTATTGTGAGGTGATTGATTATACTAGGATGTTCTTCGGGAATATAAGTCCGGTTTATCAATTGGTTCTTGTTCACCTTGATTTTTATCAAAAGACAGAACAAAACTTTTAGGTTTATCTGTGGGAAACAGATTTATCTATCTTTGTAGACTTTTCTGTGTGATATAGATTTGTTTATTAATGTCTTCGACTTTGGGTCGTAGCAACTCTTAGTTGTGGATGAGATCAGCTAAGGGAATCAAGTGCGTAGTACCTACTGGGATCAGAGACGTAAGGAGCGCAATTGTACCTTGAATCAGTGTGAGATTAATTAGGGTTCAACTACAGTCCATACCGAAGTTAGTTTGTAGTAGGATAGTGTCTGTAGCGGCTTAATACAGTGTGGTGTTCAATCTGGACTAGGTCCTGGGGTTTTTCTGCATTTGCGGTTTCCTCGTTAACAAAACTTCTGGTGTCTGTGTTATTTCTATTCCGCATTATATTTTATTATGTAATTGAAATATCACAGGTTGTGCGTTGTATCGATCAATAGTGAAATCCAACCTTTGGTTGTCGATTGGAAATTGATTGATCCTTCGACATTGGTCTTTGGTACCGTCCAAGTTTATTATCCTTGTATTTGATAAAGAGTCGCAAATTCCTATTTTATTGAGTAAAGATCAAATCAAGTGAGAGAGATATTAACTCCTGGATATACTTTTCTTAGATTGAGTCTGACTGTCTAGTTGATTCTCTAGAAAGTATATTGGAGTTTGTCCATACAAATTGTTAATCGAAATATTGGGTGAGGTTGTTAGACCCCGCATTTTCAACATGTCTCACATCAAACCGTTGTACCAATTTAGCCAGCAATAGGCATTCCATAGTACAATACGTAATTACAACTAAACCCATTAGTGCAGCAAGCTGAACCGTAGAGGCGTGGACAGAATGGAATAAAATCTAAGAAATTATTTTGATAAAATTACCTTTAACCTGTCAAAAAATATCTACAAAATTAGTGAAATTAAATTTATGCATCGGGATTACCTATGTCATGGCCTCAAATATCTTCGAATAGAGTGACTACAATAACCTTTCCTAATCGGTGAACTGGAGTCTCAAACTTCTTGGAACTGGTCGATAGTTGCAGCTGAAATTGAAAAAGAGAATTCCGTTATATATGATGGTTATGCAATCTAATCTTCTAGCTTTTTCTTGTGCCTCTAGTATTGATCTTCGAGATAATCGTGTGAATTTGTTTTTCCTCTTCATAAATTGTTTACGGAAACAACGACAAAAAAGACTTAACAACGTACTTACAGCATTTTTGAGGCATTGAATTGGAAAATTTTGTTTGTGGCATATTGGGTTGTGTCCCATATGTTTAGTATTTTGGCTTTTTGGAGTTATGACTAGTTGAGGTGTTTGTCGCATGCTCGAAACTCTCCATGTTATCTGTGATCCATGCAAGGAACTATAGTAATTTGATTTACAAAAAATATCACTGTAAAAATCATATATAATTAGAGGATGAACAGCAATATTTATGCCACAGTGGTTTGGGATTCAAGTCATCTTTTCACTTGCAATCCAAGCACACTTCTAATATTTTTGATCTTCAACTCTTAATTGCTTAAACTTTTCTTTTAGGGCGTCCAGTTGACCGAGGAGTTTGTTCCCGATTAAGAAATCTAGTTAAGATGGGATTATGTCAGACGTCAGTTTTTGGTTGGCGGTTAGAGATGGGTCCTGCTGAGGCTTTTTTCGTTATGGTTATTAAGAGCCAAGGTCAGCTGCGCCGAGGCATAATCTTTACCGTCCATATTTACGGACGATCTGAGCCGCTCTTTGACCATGATACATATACACCACCTTTTCTTAGAACATTGATGATTCAATATTTAGCTACTAGATTTATTATGAACTTTCATCAATTAAAATAAATGTAAGTATTTCATTAGCATTGGGATTTGTAATAGGATTTTTCTTCTTATTTCCCAAGTAGTGAAGCTTATAAATAGGCTCGATTAGATACTCAAAGGTGTGCGATTTGTTTGTTACAGGAGACGAAAATTCAAAGTATGTCAGAATGGTTTGTAAGGAAATTGTGGTACGACGATAATTTCGACTGGGCATATATCCCTTCTATTGGAAGCAGCGGGGGTTTATTATCCATATGGGATAGCAGCAGATTTGAGAAACTAGACGAGAGAATTGGGTTTAATAACATAACTTCAGTTTTCTCGACAAGGATTAATGGGTTTCAATGGGATGTGAGAAACGTGTATAGTCCTTGCGAGAAGATTCCTAGAACGGAATTCTTAGAGGATATGGCAGTAGTGAGAAGTTGGTGGGTTGGTCCTATTTGTATTTGGGAGATATGAATGTTGTACGTTCTAGCGAGGAGAGGAATCGTGGAGATGGTGATAGCCAAAATACAGCGTTGCTAAATAATTACATCCTGGAGAACGAGTTCTTGATTGGTGGTGCCTTCACTTGGTCGAACAATCAAGCTAACCCTCTTTTATGTAGGCTTGATCGTTTCTTATTTAGCCATGATTTTGAAGAGGTTTTTCCAAATTCTTTACAGGTGCTTTTGATTAGAAGTGCACACGTTAATGATTATTTCAGAACCCATTAACGATTATTTCAGAACCGGTAATGTCGTCTAAGTTGTATTTCAAGTTAGATAGGTGGTGGGAGGTTATGACTTATGCCGGAAGTGCAAGTACACGTTCTTTTTGAAGCTTCAAAACTTGAAACATTTTATCAAGCCTTGGAGAATTCAGGAGTTTGGGAAAGTTTCAACGGAAAAAATCTGAGCTCACAGGTAGGATTCATGAGCTTAACATTTTGGAGGAAACGTGTGCACTTCAACATTCTCAGTTGGAGGAGAGTACTGAGTGTAAGCCGAAATTTAGAAATGTAGAAGCAATGGAAGCAAGGAAATGGCAAGTGAGGTCAAAACAAAACAATTTTAGATGGGAGATTCAAACACGATGTACTTTCACAGTATAGCCAGTGCAAGGAAAAAGCGAAATACAATCGCAAAACTTCAAATAGGAGGGGTAGACTGTTTTGATCAACATGTTATTAAGGAAGAACTTCGAAGCTTTTACATTAACTTGTTTTCACAGGGCGATGAGGTGAATTCGAATATGGAAAATCTTCACTTTCCGAAAATTGCAGAGGCAGACGGATTATGGCTTGAGTATGATTTTTCGGAGGAAGAAGTTTGGGATGCGGTTAGGAAAATGGGGTGTAACAAATCTCCGGGTCCGGACGGCTTCACTGCTGAGTTCTTTAAGAATTTTTGGAGCATGGTAAAAGAAGACTTCATGAATCTAGTCAAAGATTTCCACAGGTATGGTTTAATTGATTGGCGTTTTAATTGTTGTTTCATCACTCTTATTCCCAAAAAGGAGAACTCATGTACTCCTAGAGACTACAAACCATTAAGTCTTATTGGTATGGTGTTGTAGATGGTGGATTTTCGACAAGGACTAAAATCGTAAACCCATAATTGTACATGCTCCTGATCCAGCAATCAGATGAGTATTGAGGCTCATGTCTCTCATCGAAGCATGAAAGCTCATGCCACAAGAATCTCTGACTGAGAATACTGTCTCTCAGAGTGTATGTAGATATGTAGTCTCTCAGCTGAGGCAACAGCATATCTCATGAATGCTGAGCAATTTCGGTAATTACTTCTATATAGAATTGAAAGATTGGACGGCTCCTAGACAGCTTGCCTGCTAGTATAGAGCAATAACGTCTTTAGGATGTAACAATTTTTTCCCTGACTATATAAAAGAAATATGACGCTTCAAGAAGCTCATATGACTCAATCCCTGAATAATTAATTCTCCTAGACGATCGTACTAGTATAGAGCCCTCAATTAATTATTCCTAAATTATTAGATTCATTAACTGAATCCCTGGAAAATATTCTACGTTTTTCATAATATTTCGTTACTTCAATCCATGGTTCTTCCCAACAGAATTCCATGGGTTAGTAATAAATATTCAACACACGGGCATCTGAGCCACTATCAAGTAAGCCCCGACCAAAATGGTGCAAGTGTACTTAGCAATAATGCACCAACGAGCATCTGAATGCACTAACGAGCATCTGAATGCACGAACGAGCATTCCAAAACACGAAGGAACAATGAACCTATGCAAAATAGGAAGAAAATGATAAATAATAAAATATTAGTCAATACGCTAGGGGACTGGGCCCACTGGCCAGCCAGTCACGACGTGGCCAGTCCCACGCCCAATTCTATGTTTTATCATATTTTTATTATTTTCCTCGATCTCATGAAAATCCCTTCATTTGAACAAATATCCTTCGTTTTAAGGAAACTCATCAGTTTCATGGTGTTACCTTCGCATCAAGAAAATAATATAAAATCGGGAAAGGTGTCGTAGGACCATGGCTACTAGCCGGCCGGCTATGCCCTAGTCGTGGCCGGTCCCACACCTCAGGATTCCTCATTATTTTATTATTATTTCCCTCATCTCATGAAAACTCCTTAATTTCATGATATTTCCTTCAAGTCATGAAAAATAATATAAAATTAGGGAAACTCATGGGACCGCCCTAGCCGGTCGGTCATGCCCCTTATTTTATTATTATTATTTTATGTTTCTTTCATCCCATAAAATTCCTTGATTTCATGATGTTTCCTTCAAATTATGAAAATTCCTTCAAATCATGAAATAATACATAAAATTAGGAAAACTCACGGGACTGAGCCCCAACCGGCGACCATGCCCAAGCCGGTCCCACACGCCCTTATTTTATTATTATTAATATTATTTGTTTCCTTCATCTCATGGAAACTCCTTGATTTCAACAAAACTCTTTAGTTTCAACAAACTCCTTGATTTTATGATATTTCCATAAAATCATGAAAAAAATATAATAAAATTAAGAAAATGCTATGGGACGGACTCATTGGCCTTCCGGCCATGCCTTGGCCATATCCGGTCCCACACTTCATGATTCCTTCATTTTATTATTATTTTTCCTTCTTCTCATGAAGTTTCCTCAGTTTCAGTAAAAATCCCTGATTTCTTCGTATTTTCCCAAATGATTGCTCAAACGCACATCAGAAAATATCAAAACCCTCAGGACTGAGACCCAAACACTATGGTGACGCGAGCATACTACCTTGACCGACCAAGGTTGGCTCTTTGGCTTGCAAGAGGCCGGTCCCACATATTTTCATCATTTGACCTAATTTGTTCATATTAGGTTCAAACTCTTCCAAACGATTTGGGAACTTCATAAAATGATCGTCAGTCGATCCCATGACCACTCAGGGCCGGTTTCATGACCCCTTGGTCGGTCCCTCATCTCTTCATAATTTATTAGGTTTTATCACGTAAGGTTCAGATGAACATTGTTTGAATAAATGATTAAATAAGCATTTAATCATCTTTTCACCAACTGGTCTTCAAGAGACTTTGGTATTTTGTTCACTCGAGCATCTGGGCGCTACATGGTCGATCCATCATCCCATATAGTCGGTCCCTCCTTCACTCCATGGTTGATTTTCAATAAATCATCAATTGATCAGCAATTGTACAAATTAGGGTTTTGAATCCAAAGCTCTGCAAAAACATAATTCTGAGCATATTCAAACACTAATAATTTTACGACGATCCCATGATCAACATTTTATTAATTATACTCGGTTCAGTTGCCAGTATCTTAAAATAATATTTTATTTGGTCATGCTACCAATAATTCAGCAAACGAGCAACACTTACTCAAATGAGCAATATTTGCTCAGACTAAGGAGTATTGGTTCAACTATCAATATTCAACGATCCATGAGAAATATTTTCTCACCTTAACTATCAACATTTATTCTACAATTATACTTCTGTCTCAACAGACACGTCCAATTCATGAGTCTCAGAACATTTGCAAATCACGTTCGACTCAGGACTCATCGTCCCATAAAGTCAGCAACTGACTAACTAAATACACGTCTGCCTTGCAGACTCCACAATCACGAGACATCAATCGTGTTACATGGGGGGATATTAACTAGGGTTTTGGTTTTGCGGTATGCGGCACGTGTGTTCATACGCACGATGAGAATGTGAACAAGTCGTGCAATCAGTTGAAGGAGTTAAGAAAGTAGTGGGTAGAAAATTAACCAAGTCTCCGCACGATGAGCAACTGGTTTTAACACGATTTCCACTTCCCCACTCTTTGACTCCAGCAACTGTCACACTTCATGGGATCAAGGTGTTTACAATTCTATCAATAAAAATAAGTCTATAAATCATGATTGAAAACAAGGACAATCTTTCGTCAAATAGACAACACAAGATTAACAACTCATCGTCTGAGCATTTACTCTCAACAGAGCAAATTCAATCAATCTGAGCTTATTTGTATTTCTTCACAGAATACATAACACACCTACAATCTTCGATCACCATTGATCTCACATATTTCTCAAATTCCCTCCTACAGATCGACCCATCCTCTCTTGTGACCGAATTGACTCTGGAACGGCCATTGTCTTGGTTTAGGCCGGAGTCTTACAGATTGATCTCTCGAACTTAAAGCACTACCTTCTTGCAGTGCATCTATGTGAGGTTAACCATTTCGCTCGGTTCAAGGAGTTTCCTCTGTATGGTCGTCTCCTCAATTCCGTAAAAACCAGCAAATCGTTTTTCCCCATCTACAGATTGGCGACCACAGTGGGAGATCATTCTCTCGGTTGCAATCTCAATTCTCACAAAGATGGTCGGTCTTAGGTCTGGTTCAGTTACTAATCCGGGTTCAACGCCCGACCCCAATATTGCAAGCTCTAGTGGTAACCTGCCACTACCACTCCTCCGGCGCAACCTTCCACTACCACTCCTCCGGCGCAACCTGCCACTACTATTCCTCCGGTGCAGCCTGCCACCACCACTCCTCCAAATGCTCCAGTGATCACCCCTGCAAGTGACGGCACTGGCGCTATCAACAATCCATTCTTTGGTCGGTCTCCTGAAGAAATCAGAGAAAATCCACCTACCATTGATGATCTCATGAAGGTGCAAGAGACTCTTGCCAAAAATCAGACTGACATGGCTGCTACTCAGAAAGAATTATGCAATTATCTCAAGACTCTTACAGACAAGATGTCAGAGAAAACTCAGGAGAAAGGAAAAGCTAAGGAAACATCTTCAGGTGTTGATCCTGAAGTCACTCCGATCCATGTAGTAGATGATGAAGAAATCCCTAAGGCTGCAGATAATCCACCAGCGAAAGAATCATCCAGTTTTATCACTCGTGAAGACCTGGAGCGTCTTTTGGAAGATCGTGGAAAAGACAAGATGTCTTCTGTCCACCGTCACCAACCTACATACCCTGCTGCCATACAAAGGATTCCTCTGCCAAAAGTTTACACCTATCCAATATTTACCCTTTATGATGGAACGGGTAACGCTCGAGAACATGTCTCCCGATTCTTTGAAGCATTGGATGAACATGAGCACATCCATACTGTCCGACTGAAGGAATTTACAAAATCTCTGAAAGGCATGGCATATACCTGGTACAACAACATAGCACCATGAAGTATCAAAAGTTGGAGAGAAATGGTTAATATTTTTTACAGAAGGTATTTCTTCGTTTCAGAGCAAATCACCCTCTCTGATCTCGGAAGGATGTTTCAAAGGAGCAACGAACATCCTAACGATTATGTGAAAAGATTCAGAGTTCAAGCTTTGGACTGCCATGATCCAAATGTCATAGAACAACAACTTGTAGACTTGTACATCAACGGAATGATTCCAGTCTATAGGGATTTACTGGAAAATCTCAGGTTTCATACTTTCTCTGAACTTCATGAAGCGGCTAAGAGGTCGGCAACTACTGCACCTGCTTTACTGGAAAGGGAAAAAACTACAAAAACCGAAGAACCATGGGAGACTCGAGGTAGCAGACGTTTGATCAACAAACAATACAATATCCAACCTTCCAAAAACGGTGTTACAGAAGGAGGGAAACGAAAATCCGAGCCACAACGCAAGCATACTTCCTCAACTTCTTCAAAGGCACAACGGAAGGATAATGCACAAGTTCCTGCTCAACACGCGGAAGCTGATCTAGCGGCACCTGACTTCTCCTTTCCCATTGAAGAGGTCATTGAATTACTAGATGCCTGGGTTCAAGACGGCGCGATCAAGTTGCCATATGTCAAGAAAGAACCAACTGAAGAGGCCATGGAAAATCCTCGTTACTGTCGCTTTCATAGGTTCGTCAACCATCCCACAAGTGATTGCAGAACTTTGAAACACATATTTAAGGAAAAGATTGAATCAAGAGAGCTTAACTTGGGGAATGAAGGAGTACATAGAGATCTTGTCCCAGTCAGAGCCTTCAATCTTTCTGAGCCGCCTGTGAAGGAAGCAGTTCAATCCTTAATTGAGCATGTTTGCGAATTGCTGTATTTATCAAAAGCTCAAAGGGGAGACATGTTTGCTGCATTGAACCACATTGTGTCAGGAAAACATTTATCGATCCAGGAGACGCCACATGATCCTTCAGCAGCAACATATAAAGAAATGTATGACTGGGGACTTCTCACCACAGTCCATCTCAAGGGAAACGAATTCAAACGAGCATTGATTGATGTTGGCACTGATGTCAACGTTATCCCTCTAAAAACTCTCAGAGCCGCCGGTATCACACGACAGGAAGCCATTCATGCTCCAGCATCAATTATGGATCATGAAGGAATGCCCAGAGAGGCTTATGGTCACATTACTCTCAAGGTGAACATAAACTCAGCCTGGACAGAAACAAAGTTTTATATAATCCGAGAAGATCCAGGATATGATATGATCTTAGTACGTACGTGGATTCATGCTGTAAAGTTAACACCAAACCTTCGATTGCACACTTCTCCGTTGAAGAAACTTCTGACTCAGAAGAAGAAAAAGAAGATATTTCACCGTTCGAGTATCTGGAGGAGGTCAAAGCCCTGACAGGGCTAACACAAAAGTCTGAAGAAAATGCAAATGCTTTCAATAAAAGATTTTGTACTCAGGCAAGTCTTATTCCTCTTCATATGTCCATATCATCAGTTTCAAATATGCTTATTTGGTCCGAGGGCTTCACTCCACCAACAACTTAGCTAATGCAAAATGCTATGAATGGATAACCTCACCTCAGCAATATTTCACCAAGTGGCTGGATGCAGAACCTCTCCGAATCGAACACCTCACTAATACAGTCATTGCTGAAATAATGGCTGAATTCGACAAACAGTATCCCAAATACTCTCATTTGCACGAATGTCCGCATGTGCCGCAAGGTGGGAAGACTTCAACAACATGGAATTCCACTGCACGAAGAATCCCAAACCAACAGAAGATATTCAGAGCACGGATGATCAAGTCTAACAAATTCCAGGAAGGAGATTTAGTTCTCAAAGCAACTAAGCATAACTTTCATTCTGCAAAGAACTCCAACTGGGAAGGACCTTTTATGATCTCTAAGTCTGTTGCTAGTGGATACAACAAATTAATCAACATGGATAGCAAGGAGACTGTGACCGTAATACACAAGAATTGGATCAAGGCCTTTGATGTTTAAGGTTTTGGATATTCGAGGTATTGGATGTTCAAGGCACGAACACCACAAATATTTGGCGTTTAGAATTTTCTTTCATTGTATTTCAATTCCTCCAAAATGTTTGCAATACTTGCATTCAGTAATTTGAATTCAGCAATTTATCATAGGAACTGTAGTTGAGCTTTAGACTCTACGGCTTCATCATACAAAGACGAAGAACTACTAAAGGAACTGGTGGAACTTCATCGACTAAAAGGTATGTGGAGACTTGAACTTATTTATCTCTCAAAAGTCTATCTACTCTATCTCCTATCTTGAGACAAAAGTCCTATTGCTATATAGACTTCGATTATACACATTTGTTATTTCGATCCGAGTTTATCTCGCTTATCTATTTCTAGAAATATTTGTTGGTAAGCTTTCGCTTTGGCCAAGTTCATCTTTACAAGTGACGAAAGTCATGTTGATTATTTCAATATCTTGAAAATCGCTTTGATGAAAAATAATGTGTGAATAACTGATAGACGCATTTATGTGTCTATTTTCATCTCTTTTGTGTATTTTGTTAGTACCCATTTTTTCTTATTGTGGTGTTTTTATGTTTGTTTAGGTGTTTTTGGAGAAATACCCCTTGTGTAGAAAGAGTTGCTCAATAAGTAATGTTTTACACCCCGGAGAAATGTACCGGAAACGTCCCAGAAATGTACCGGAGGATCCTAGAAAAATTATCATTTCCACCCCAAAATTACTATTTCCACCCAAATTACTATTCGCACCCCAGCACTCTGGATAAGGGGCACCTTCTTCTCAAATTCAAATAAACTTTTTGGCGGGAAAATTGGTTCATCAACTGGCAGAATTTCAATCGACAAAATGAAGGTGTTGTGGTGCGATTCAATGGCTCAAACTTGGTAGGAATATGTGATATAGGTTAAGGAACACGTTTTGGGCTTTTGGTTCGATCAAATTTGGCCATAATTAGCTGGACAATTCACGGAAGCAAAACAGGAAAACACGGGTTGGACACGGGATTGGAGAAGATTGGAGCGTGTTCTTCTCATGCATGAGGTCTCTAGCAACGTTGTGGGTCGTGTTTAAACACTTCTAGAGTGACCAGGATGGAAATCTATGCGTACCAGAGCAAGAATGGAAAGAAAATATTCCCAAGAATATTTTTCTTTACTGCCGAGTTAAAGAGAATTATATGGAGTAATTGAGGGAGATTCAACGAGCTGTAGGTGTATAATTATGTTCCCTGGGAGTACTAGAGAGGCTGTCGAGAGTTGCGAGAAGAGAGGAGAGCCACAGACGCAGAAATCAAGAGTTGATCAAACTCTGTTTCTGCTGCTGCTGATGATGAAGAACACCAAGAACGCGAAGAACGGACTAGCAGCAGCAATCGTTTATCAACAGTGAAAGAGACTCACAGGCGTGGGTCGTAGCTTTTCAGCGACAACAGCACTTCAGCTCTGTCGTTTACCTTGGATGCCTTCTGTGGGTCGCAGAATCCTGATTTAGAACATTTACTTATCTTTCTCTTCATTGTAAAACACTTTTGAGCATCAATGAAATATTTTGAGAGGTTTTTCACCATGATGAGCTAAACCCAACACTGGGACGACGGAGGAGGCCGTGTTTCATCCATGTGGTAATTTAAATTAATTCTTTATTTACTTTTTGCACCAATTTTAATTGAAATAAGACTTTAAATTAATTACTTGTGATTTCATTTGATGGAGTATGCTTAGTCCTAGGGATTTTTGATATTCCATGCTTAAGAAATACAAGTAATATTTTATAAAATCCATCTTGGCAATAAACTAGAGTTAATATTTGTTTTGTTTTGAACTATAATCGCTTAGAATTAAATTCTGAACCACTTGAAAATGAAAAATGGCCGAATCTTTAGTCCCAGTAACTCTCTACCAATTTGTCAATATTTGTATATATATTTATTTTCTAAAAAATTATCCTTCACAAGTCCGAGAGTTTGAACCTCATTACTACAACCACGAAAAATCTATAATCAATAACCTGTATTTAACATCCTCTAAGAATGTTTCAATGATTGAAATGAGAGTTTAAAATATATAACCTTGAATGGATATAAACATTGTATGTGAACTCATACTTGTGTAAGTCCAAAATCCTTGAACTAAAGTATGCATACTTTACTGGTTCAGGAAGTCCGCGTACCCGTACGCGTACTGCCAGAAGTTCACATCCCATGAACTTCTGCTGGCGTTTGTGAACTGAAAACAAACTCAAACCGGGTATTTAAGTATGCGTACCGGTATGCATACTTGAGTGGGTTATTTTCTAAAAACGGTTTATTCGTGAAGTAAGACATATATAAACTAAGGAATGCATATTTTCAAACCGTGGCTATAATGTTCATGAATTGGTTCGATTGAATCAAAATCGTTTTTGCTTCGATTGTGTCTTATGTACTTCTATGAGATCTAAGCAATTGAGCAACTCTCTAACTAGTTCTTTTGAGTCATTTGAACTAGTTATGGTGAAGATGAATAAGGTTGATATGAAAGTGCTCATATGGCTAACCATTTGGTTAACTACTGTTGAACCAACTAGGTGTACACATTTAGGTACGGTTACACAAACCTAAATGAACGTGGATTTCATTTGTGTATAACAAGCTAAGTTCGATCTAACGGTTGAAAGATATTAGCTTGAATCTAATCAGGTTTTCATCTAACGGTGAATATTGAATGCTTTGTTACCAAGGTAACTTAGATTGCAAACCCTGATTTGAAGATTATATAAAGGAGAACTCTAGCAACTGGGAAACCTAATCCCCACACCTCCTGTGTGATACTAGTTGTATAAGCTCGAGCCGATTCTCCTTTAACCTTTGGTTTCTACCGAGACCCTGTAGGTTAACGACTTGAAGACTTCATTGGGATTGTGAAGCCAGACCCGACTATCTTCTCTGTAGTTGTGTGATCTGATCTTGTTGTTTCTATCGTGTTGAGTGCAATTGGAATAATTGGCTCGAGATTAATATCTCCGATAGGCAAGATAAAAAATAGTCACAAACATCTTCGTCTCATCGTTTGTGATTCCACAATATCTTGTTTCGCTAGTCAATTAAGATAATTGTGAGGTGATTGATATTTCTAGGTTGTTATTCAGGAATATATAAGTCCGGTATATCAATTGGTTCCTGTTCACCTTGATTTATCAAAAGACAGAACAAAACTCGTAGGTATTTTTGTGGGAGACAGATTTACCTATTTCTGTAGACTTTTATGTGTGATACAGATTTGTTTATTAAAGTCTTCAACTTTGGGTCGTAGCAACTCTTAGTTGTGGGTGAGATCAGCTAAGGGAATCAAGTGCGCAGAATCCGACGTGGTTCTAGAGGCGTAAGGAACGCGACTGTACCTTGATTAGTGTGAGATTGGTTAGGGCCCAACTACATTCCATTTCGAAGTTAACTTGGAGTAGGCTAGTGTCTGTAGCGGATTAATACAGTGTGTGTTCAATCTGGACTAGGTCCCGGGGTTTTTCTGCATTTGCGGTTTCCTCGTTAACAAAACTTCTGGTGTCTGTGTTATTTCTTTTCCGCATTATATTTTGTTATATAATTAAAATATCACAGGTTGTGCGTTGAATCGATCAATTGATAAGTCCAACCTTCGATTGTTGATTGAAATTGATTGATCCTTGAACATTGGTCTTTGGTACCGTTGAAGTTAATTTCTCTTGTATTCAATTAGACTCGCAGATTGTTATTTGCTTAAGTAAGTATTGAATCGAGAAATTGAGATATAACTCTTTGATATACTTTTTTATTAAGATTGAGTCTGACTGTCTAGTTGATTCTCTTAAAAGTATATTGGAGTTAGTCTATACAGATTGTTAAGCGAAATATTGGGTGAGGTTGTTGTACCCGCACTTTTCAGGGTCATATATCGCCAACCAAGATAAATCTTGTCGTTCTTCCTGCTTCAGAGGATCATGACCATAACGCGACAAAGTATAAGACGAGACTAGATTCCAGGACGACGCTCGTCCAAATCTCATACTTATTCGAAGATCTGAAGCCGTCGGTCGATATGCTATCTCAACACCCATCCCGTCATAAATAAGGGGTGTCCTAGCAATTGTATGACCAAGTCTCGATGAACCTCCATCTCAACTACACCAATGATTATTCAGTATCATTTTTCGATGGGACCTCAGTTCACCCAAGATGGAGAAGCAGAATATATTCGCACCTGAACATACCAAGGGAAAAGAAATCTGAAATGCAAACAATTCAGATAAAACTCCGTTACTCGATATACAGCTACAACCAGCTACCATCACTGAAGAAGAGAAGGATCTGAGACCATAGCTTCAAGATACACGTTACTCATTCAGGCGCATACTAGAAGTTTCCTCGGTCAAAGTCTCTTCTGTCGAGAAAATCCAATTGACAGGTTATTCCATGAGTCAGGCTCAGACGCGATGAGCGAAGGACAAGATATGGCGATCACATACAATTTCCTCATGTAAAAAAATGACTCCTCCACGTGAAAAATTACCTAGCAGATTCCCAGAGAACTCTTACATCAATAAAACAAACAAAAATCGACTGCGCAGTTGGACCTGAATGTATCTATTACCTAATTGTACCATAAGGCATATACCACTCTCAGGTTCGGTTGAGCATCCTCCCAAAAGAAGAATAAATCTCAACGAATAATTTTACTACAGAAGTTCACATGAATCCCTGTCAAGATACCTTGTAGAGGCGGAACAACAACTTCATCTTGTCCACAAAGACACATGCGACGGTATCTCGACATGACTCTCCAAAGACGTCTCCAAACCACAGATTATCGCTTGCCCGTCTTGAAGACTTAGTCTCGTACTCTACAAGGGTCTTACTTCATTTTCGAAACGTCCCGAGTCAATGGGAATCCCTAATCTTATATCAAACTGGGGCATAACGGAGAATCGTGCATCACATACCTTCATGGCCAACATGAGGTGGCCCAGACATCCAGTTTTCATATAACAGATTTAGAAACGATCAGCGCAGGAGTCTCAAAAGATCGGGACACATCAAGACCATTCAACTCCCCAAACCCAAAACACAACATGTTATTACTTGGGATTAGGTGACTAGAGATCGGCCTTTAAAATCGTGAAGCTGACTTATCTCGAGAAATCTCGCATCTCTCTCTGGTCTCGTCGAATTCTTCTCCGTCAGCATCTGTACTCAGCAATTGCAACCATGTCTCGGATCCTAATTGAAGATAAGACATTTTAGGGTTTTATATGCGTGCACCAAAACTATGTCAAGTAGAAGAAGCATTCAAATTATCCCTCAATAATAAACTTGCAGGAGCAAACTAGGGTTCACAATCGATTTGAAAAGAAGTCTATAGTCTCCACTCTACTCAGACGCGACTGATAAGTGCCTAAAATACATCGTTTGAATATCAATTTCATATGCTTTTCTTAGTTATTTCTCTTGTATATTTGTATGTTACGCTTTTGTTTTGCTTGTATAGGTGTTTTGGAGTCATTGGAGTAAAAGAATAAGAAATAGGTGAAAAAGTAGCAACAGTCGTCACTTCACATGCAAGTGCTATCGGGAGCCCAACAGAGGATAAGGGGCAAGCATCTGGCAGGTTTGTTAAAGACAGACAGGAAATTCGTTAAAGGGCACCTCCTCCTTTGTGACTAAACTTGGGTCGAGTCCAGTTTTTCTACGCAATTCAGTTTCTCAATACTGAGCCGAGAAGAGGCTGCTGTCAGAATCTCAACGCCGGCAAGCTGTGGTCAAGAGAGAATTTCGAAGTCGAAATGGGGAAGGCATCTGTGGTTCGAAGTGTTTGAGTTAGGAGGTATCGGACAGCAAGAACCGTGAAAGCAGGTGAGAAGACAACAACTCCTGCCATTGAAGATTACGTTGATATTGGAGAAGATTGAAGAGATATTTTAAGAGTTTGTGATGCATTATAAGTTGGGTTCTAGCTGATTCGAGTATACAGCGATTTATGAGAAGATTAAGTGAAGATTTGATTAAGAGAAACCAGCCAAGAGAATGAATTGCTTCCATTGATAACAGGCAGTATATAATGAAGATTGATGGTGATTTGATATTCTGAATGGTCTAGGAAATTTGGGTTTGTTTTACATTTGCATTCTTAACAGGGAAGGAGATTTTGAGAGCTTAAGAATCTGCAGCAAGCTGAAGACTGTGTCATCACCAATACGCACATATAGTGCTTGACAAAATGCCTGAACCGCAGGTTATGTTCTCAGGCAGGTCTGTTTCATGACCAATTTCTCTGCCAAGATTTCTTTGTTCTTGCCAGTGCTCTGCACCCAGGGGTTACCTTCCGGAAAAGTATGGCTATCGTGGCTGAGTCTAAAGACAGTTTGAAGACCAGGGCGAATGATGAAAGTTGTACATTGTTTTGTGTTTTGATTTGAGCCGAATATTCAGTGAACAGGGAGGTATGTTGATGTTGTTGCCGTTAATAATTGTGATTGAATGGGTCAACAACAGTTTGGTATATCAAGATATCTTCTCGCAGCTAGCCATGGGTCTGTGTGTACCATGGATTATGAGAGCACTTAAAAGCCAGCAGGGAATCGAAGTTTGTAGCCGTGGGTCAGGTGGGTTGTACTCGGAATTGGGTTCAGTTTTGAGCGACAAGTCAGGGAAAGAAGTGAGCTGGCTATGATTGAGACTTGTTTTAGAAGTGCAAATAAACAAGGAAAGTTGGTTGTCATCCGATTCGAAATTACAGGTCTTGGAGAAGGTATAAAAGGGGCAAAACCTAAAGCTACAGATCATCATCTCATACCCCCTTCTACTGCTCGCAACCCTAAGCTCGCTGAACAATCTCCATCCACCTGCATCCAGTCCATCATCCTTGCATCTCCACCAACAGCATCATTCATCACCTGTTTGCAGACTGCATACAGCATCATCCATTACCACCTGCACCTCACTTCGCATACACCAGCATACCACCAATGCATACTCCAGTTTGCATACTACCACCACTTCACAGCACCAAGGCAGAAGACCCGCAGGAAACTACTACAACAGCAGCAACCATCATTATTCCATAATTCCAGTCCATACGCCGCCACCGTGTCATCCAGTCCACAATACCATACCACCACCTGCTGCTGCTGTTTGGTTTGCTTGTTTAGTATTGTTTAGCTTTGTTTTATCATGAACTCCAGTAGCTAAGCATCTTGATTAGGGATGATTTCGAAGTCCGAACATGATTCATACTTGATATTTTAAAAGCTTGTTTTCTTGCAATTGTCTTATTATTATTCATTCTCTACGGTACCAATAATGTTTATGAGTTGTTTCTCAATCGTTTAAGTTGCAAATTGAATGGTTGTTTGATGATTCTATTGCTAATTCGAGATTTCTTCGACCCGTAATTGTCTAGATGTTCCGAGTACAAGTAGCGATATATAGGCATTGACGATGGGATTTTGTTAAGTACCCGTATGTATTGAGTGACACTAGTAGGTAATTCATGCTTTTGATTTTATCACTAGGAATAGCCTATCTCGTAGAACTTAATGCATTTGTTTAAGTCACACCTAGAGAGCGTACTTCTAGGAAACTTGGCAAGTAGAATCCGGTAGTCGAGCGCTTCCGTGTCCGGTGAATTAAGAGATTGCAGGATATTTGAGCGTACTAAATATTCTAGGGTTATTAGTAATGGGTATTTTGCAGAAACATAGCTATATTGATAAGATTCAAGTTTCGTTACTGAGAAAGAGTCCTTGATCATTCTCATACTCATATTTGCATTAATATTCAGAATTTGAATTGACAACTTTAGACTCAACTCTCCCTTAGGAACGAACCTGCTTATCCGTATACTACTAGTTAGTTTAAAAAGAAGTAAAGAATTTATTTTTGCGAGTTCGACATCTCGTCAGCGACTCATACTTTAGTCACATGACTCGACAAACTGAAACAAATGGGTAGAGAATTCGACAACGCGTCATTGATAAAAGTATCCATCCATGTTTCTCCTACCATGTGTTAAAAGGGCACGATGTTTTAATACACGATCCAAGAAATATCATCAAAACACTTGAAGGAATTGTTGCTAAATAGATCTGGACTCCAAGTTCAACTTCATATGGACATATCACCGAAAAAACATGCTCTAAATCCTATATTTTTCTCCAATAGATGAAGGTTGGGCCTTTTCTGTTTGATATTTGGGGTCAACCACTGATCAGACGTCAAACGAAGTTTTTACAGCCTCTGGAGTCAGGATCGCGTAAGAAGGAACTTCTATTACGAATTTAACTTAGGGTTTTCACCTACTCGCATACCCGACGGAGAAATCTAGGGTTTGCATCAAGTTCGAACTCATGAGGGTCCAATTTCTTTACCAGATGCATATGGAAAAGGTTCAGAGAGAGAAAATATCAACCCTGGAGAAATCTTCCGACAGAGCCCCCTAGAGAAAATCTCTTTCTTCATATTCCGCTGCTTCACTTTGGTCTCTGCATCTTGAGCCACCTTCTTAGAATGTTCTAGCTCTTCATTTACCATGCTTCATTCCAGATTAAAAAACTCTTTAAAATACGAGGACCTGAACTCAACTCACCCCGACGGATTCTGACAGAATTGAGCCCAAAGATTCTCACGGGTTGTCACCAAGTTTCCCAAGTTTACAAAATCATCAGAAGCAAGACCGTTCGGAGTTATCATTCTCGTGATATAATCCATCAGTAAGTGTCTCATCCGAAGTTAAGATATGGGTTCTATGAAATTACCCTCATGCCGGTCAATTGTCTCTGCACCCGAATCTCTTCCTGGAATCTCTTTGAAATTGTTGAAGCCCGCCTCATCCGCATTCTACCAAGATCTAACTCGTTCTCACCATGAAGAGTACTCTACAAACAAAGAGAAGATCAGATAAGGCTGCAAATTTCAAATTACATAAGTTAAAATCAAGGGAGCAACAACACAGGACTAAGGTTTGTTTTATATGAGGACCGACCTTTCCTCCTACAATCACTTCAATACTTGTCTTCACCTAGTACCTTCAAGCGCACCCTCATGCCTAGAGTCTTGTACTTATCAAGAAATCCATCTCACATCTCATGAGATACTCGTGGATTTGTTTGATTCCACATTTTAACAAGGGATCAAGCAAAATACGTTTTCTGGAAACCAAAAAGTAAAAACGAATAATCAATACCACGGACGTGTCTCTGGCCTAAGAATACAAAATTCACGACCTAAACCAAGCTAAGGAAGGGTAGTGAAGTCATAATACTCCAAGGGGTTGTGCTTGAAGAAAGAGAACTTTTTAAGAATCCAACTGAAACAAGGATGCCTTTGGTAATTCAGATTGATGAACATTGCAGCACGAAGACTTGAAAACTGATGACAATTCATAAGGAATTTCGGGGTACTTTCTGAAGAAAATATATTCCTCTATGTTTTCTCAACAAAATTCCAAAAAGGCGCTTCAAACGGACAAACGAGCTAGGAGATGTGGTCCCAACACCGAAGTAAGTGCAATCTGAAGACTTTTGAAATTTTATACGGGATTTTTGAAGTCAAAAGTATACACGGATTTGATTGGCCAAACGAACTCGGAATCAAGTCATTATTTTTGCATTAGAAATCATATTCTCTTTTCTTTCAAATATGGGGCCGAGGACTCAAATCAGAGTCCGTATGTATGAAGAGTTTACAACCATTCTCCCTAAGTGTCTCAAATCTGAAGTTTTTTTACGAACACCTAAACAAAGTGAATCCTTGACAAATATGACTACTTATATGCATTCAATGGTCGAAGGAATATGAATATATGACAAAGGAGTGACAAATATCAATACTTACCAAAGATGACTCTATGGAGAACGAAGGATGGGTATTTACATCATCAAACTCAAGATGATAAGTACTTTTGTTAACTTCGATGTCATCAGTTTGAAGATTAGTATCGTTTTGAAAGAAGAACAAGGTTACCATCTATGCAAAATAAAGATGCTATCACTCAGCATGCTATTATTAAGAACTCAATTCATGTAAACCAAGCATTAAAAGTTAGCACGCGAATTTCCTTCAGAGTGCAATATAAATCCTACTTCAAATAAAAGGATGAATCTCACTTGAACAAGGAAACCACCATCCAAAAGGAGTCCAAGACGTGTTCTACTTGTTTCTATCCTTACCCAAGTAAATCACAATTCATGCCGAAGTTTCTCCACCTCAAGAAAAAAAGGCAGAAGTAAACACAGAAACTCCCCTAGTTCGATATTTTGGCTATTTTGAAGAAAGGGGGATTTGGCTAAGAGAAGTGATCAAGTTCTTATCCAACCATGGAACCATACCCATACACACGGTTTTTCAATTTGCCTCAAGCAAGAAAAGGAGTTTTAAGAGAAGGCAAAGGAATTCAACT
Organism: Papaver somniferum; assembly: GCF_003573695.1. NCBI lineage: Eukaryota > Viridiplantae > Streptophyta > Magnoliopsida > Ranunculales > Papaveraceae > Papaver > Papaver somniferum. Next base: position 180,269,476 of record NC_039360.1, read on the forward strand.
TAAATAAGGAATTCTACTATGAATAAAATTCGTGGAATATACTGGACCGGTTTCTAAACTTAGAACACGTCCAAAATACTTCTGTTTTCAATTTGATTTCAAAAGGGAAGCCTTGAAGCAAAAGGAAAAAGATTTGTAGTTAAAAGAGGAAATTAGAGGAATTTGGATCAAATAAGGAAACTGGGGTTTTTCTTTCTTCCAAAAATTCCTCCAAACAGTGGACAAGCCCTTTTCATGCGTGAGGATGCAGGCCAGTGGTATGTGATTTATTTTCTCGGAAATTTTTCAGAGAGATCAAAGTCGAAGAGAATTAGGGTTTTGACGAAAATAAACCTAATTTCAAGAATTTGGTGAAAAAATGGAGTTATTCTAAAAGAGAAGGGACCGAGCCTCTCCCATTCTCTTGTAAGGTTCCATAAGCCTCTCTCAATACCTTTTATCTCATCATTATTCAACAAAAACGAGCTCATAAGAGATTTTTGACCAAAATACCCTTATATTGCAATTTTGAGTATTTTCAAAGAAGGAAATCCTAATACAGCCATAGACCGACCAAGCTATCATATACTCATTCCAAAGGCCTAATACACGTGAATATTGAATTCTCTAAATGTTCGAAGAAGAACGGGATTGGAACGGAATCCAGAAAAGCAGAATTTCAGAGAAAATAAAGGGAATCTGGCTCAAAATAGGGAATTCAGATTCATGATTTCCAAAACCAAGACCATAGACGCGCCAATCCCTCTTTCAAGACGTGAATATGCCTGTGGAGGCTCCATGTTTCTCTCATGCCAAAGAAAAATCAAGCTCATGATGGTTTTTGACGAAAATACCCTTAGTTTCAAAGGTATGTACTTTCTCTAATAAAGAGGAGTCTGATTGGCACAAGGAACTAAACAAGCTCTCATCACACAAGGTACCGAACCCACAAGATATATGCACACTTTCCAAGCCTCATCCAGCCTCTCTAGAGTGTCTGAAGGAGTCAGACGCAAACAAAAGAGAAATTAGGGTTTAGGTATGATACAAGCCTGAATGCAGAATTTACATGGGATAGGGACTCCGTAACTTCAAAAGTAAATGCATATCTTTTCTCATGTACCCTCACCAACATCAAGGCCATCCAGGAAACCGTTCAAAAATTCTCTCTTCCCCACATACTTGCCTATACAAACTCAGAAGCTCAAGGATGCACAAAGAGAAAAAATTAGGGTTTTGGCCAAGTAAACCCTAATTAACAAATTCCATTCGACGGAAATTTTGTTTCATCAAGACTTCATTATCATGTCATTAACTTCCAACACAAAGTCCCAGGAAATTCCAAGGTCCAGAATCGATTCCAAGATCAGAGTCATAACAATCGAAGGCTAAACATTAATTCCGGGATTCTGCAAGTATAAAAGGACGAACGAATTGTAATTATGTACGAATGATTTGTTACAATCTATATACTCATCATAGAATAATTAAGGTTCTACTATGAGTAGGGGACTTAATGTAGATGGTGAAATTTGGATAAGCAGTGTTGATGGTGGACTTTCGACAAAGGCTAAAATCGTAAACCATAATCTTACATATTCCTGATCCAGCAATCAGATGAGTATTGAAGCTCATGTCCCTCATTGAATCATGAAATCTCATGCCACAAGAATCTCTGACTGAGTATATTGTCTCTCAGAGAATATGTGGATATGCAGTCTCTCAACTGAGGCATCGACATATCTCATGAATACTGAGCAATTTCGGTAATCACTTCTATATGGAATCGAACGATTGGACGGCTCCTAGACATCTTGCCTGCTAGTATAGAGAAATAACTCTTCAGGATGTAACAATGTTGTCCCTGACTATATAAAAGAAATATGACGCTTCAACAAGCTTATATCGCTCAATTCTTGAATAATTAATGCTCCTAGACGACATGCTAGTATAAAGCCATCAATTAATTATTTCTAGTCACTAGATTCATTAACTGAGTCCCTAGAAAATATTCTACGTTCTTCATAATATTTCATTACTTCAATTCATAGCTCTTCCCAGCAGAATTCCATGGGTTAGCGATAAATATTCAACGTACGGGAATCAGTGCCACTATCGAGTAAGCCTCGACCAAAATGGTACAAGTGTATTCAGCAATAATGCACTAAGGAGCACTTGAATGCACGAACGAGCATTCAAAAATACGAAGGAACGATGAACCTATGCAAAATAGGAAGAAAAATAATAATAATAATAAAAAAAATATTAGCTAAGGCGTTAGGGGACTGGGCCCACCGGCCGACCAGTCATGACGTGGCCGGGCCCACGCCTAACTCTTTATTTTATTATATTTTGTTATTTTTCCTTGATCTCATGAAAATTCCTTCATTTGAACAAAACTCCTTCGTTTGAGGAAACTCCTCAGTTTCATGGTGTTTCCTTCACACCAAGGAAATAATATAAAATTAGGAAAGGTGTCATGGGACCGGGTCTAGTAGCCGGCCGGCTATGCCCTAGTTGTGGCCGGTCCCACACCTTATGATTCCTTATTATTTCATTATTTATTATTTCCTCCATCTCATGAAATTCCTCAATTTCATGATATTTTCTTCAAATCATGAAAATAATATAAAATTGGAAAACGTTCACAGGACCGGGCTACTAGCCGGCCGATCATGCCCTAGCCGTAACCGGTCCCAAGTGCCCCTTATTTTATTATTATTATTATTTCCTTCATCTCATGGAAACTCCTTCACTTTAAGTAAACTCCTTCGTTTCAATAAACTCCTTGATTTCATGATATTTCCTTCAAATCATGAAAATAATATAAATTTAGGAAAAGTGCTATGGGACCAGGCTTATTGGCCGTCCGGCCATGCCTTAGCCATAGCCAGTCCCATACTGATTCCTTATTTTATTATTATTATTTCCTTCATCTTATGAAGTTCCTCAGTTTGAGCAAAACCCTGATTTCTTCATATTTTCTCAATATGTTTCTCAAACGTGCATTAGAAAATATCAAAATTCTCAGGACTGAGGCAAGGACACTATGGTGACATGGGCATATTACCTTGATCGACCAAGGTTGGCCAATTGGCTTGCAAGAATCCAGTCCCACATTTTCACCATTTTGACCTAATTTGTTCACATTAGGTTTAAAACTCTTCCAAACAACTTGGAATTTCACCAAACGATCGTCAGTCGATCCCATGACCAACCAGGGTCGGTTCCATGACCCCTTGGTCGGTCCCTTATTTTTTCATAATAAAGTTTTATTATCTAAAGCTCAGACGACCACTATTTTGATAAATGATTAAACCAGCATTTAATCATCCTTTCACCAACCGGTCTTCAAGAGACTTTGGTATTTGCCCACTCAAGCATTTGGGCGCTACATGGTCGACCCATCATCCCATGTAGCCAGTCCCTCCTTCATTCCGTGATTGATTTTCAATAAATCATCAATTGATCAGCAATTGATCAAAATTAGGGTTTCGAATCCAAGGTTCATAGTTCCAGATTCAAACACTAATAATTTTATGTTAATCACGTGATCAACACTTTAATTATCATACTTGGTTCAGTTGCCAGTATTTTAAATTAATATTTTTATTTGGTTCTGCTACCAATAATTCATCAAACGGGCAACATTTGTTCAGATGAGCAATATTTGCTCAGACTAAGGAATATTGGTTCAACTACCAATATTCAACAATTCATCAAATGGGCAATATTTTCTCACCTTAACTATACAATTATACCTCTGTTTCAACAGACGCGTTCCTAAAACATTTGTAAATCATGTTCGACTCAGCAATACAAAGACTCATCGTCTCATCAAGTCAACAACTGACTAACTAAAATCACGAGACACCAATCGTGTCACATGGGGGATATCAACTAGGGTTTTGGTATGGCGGTCTACAACGCGTTTGTTCATCCACGATGAGAATGTGAGAAAGTCGTGCAAACAGTTAGAGGAGTTAGCAAAGTAGTGGGCGGACAATCAACCAAGTCTCCGCACTATGAGCAACTGGTTTTAACACGATTTCCCGCTTCCCCACTCTTTGACTCCAGCAACTGTCACACTTCATGGGATCAATGTGTCTACTACTTTTGGAAATATAAATAAGTCTCTGAACTCATGATTGAAGGACAACATTCGTCTAATAGAAGAATTCTATCTGAGCATTCACTCTCAAGAATTCGACCAATCAACCAGAACTTATTCGAACTCAACAGTTTGTCAAACTTGCAGAAACCCTAAACACATTCACAATCCTTGATCACCATCGATCTCACACATTTCTCAGCTTCCCTCCTACAGATCGACCAATCCTCTCTTGTGACTGAATTGACTTTGGAAGGACCATTGTCTTGGTTTAGGCCGGAGTCTTACAGATTGATCTCTCGAATTTAAAGCACTCCCTTTTTTTGCAGTGCATCTGTGTGAGGTTAAGCATTTTGCTCGTTTCGAGGAGTTTCCTCCGCACGGTCGTCTCCTCAATTCCGTAAAAACCAGCAAGTCGTTTTGCCCCATCTACAAGGGGCAAAAGTGTCATTTCAACCCTATAGAAAGAATTCAAATCTCACGGGAGACATTAAGCCCTTGGCCCTCAAGGCATCCTTAACCACGATTTCTAGTATACATCCCCGCGAGACACTACTGGTCGTGATGTCGCGATTCCTAACGCACATCCTCGAAGAGATACTGCTAGTCACGTAGGTTCTGTAGAGCGTAAAACGTTCGGAACCAGAACAACCACAATTCCAGCATGTCTTAGCTAGACGGAGCTTATTGTGATGCCATGATTCTTAGTATACATCCTCGGCGAGATGCTGATGGTCATGTAGGCTCTGTAGATGCGTAAATACGTCCCCCGCGGAATTATAACCCAGAGCGGAGATATACATATCTCTTGTAAGCACGACTCACCCTATTTGAGATCAATGACTGATTCCTAGTACATCATCGCGAGATACACTGGTCATGTCTGCTCTAGGCTCTGACTCGACTTATTGAGGTTTCCAAAAAACTCCTATGACATCCCCGCGAGATACACTAGTTATTCTACCTCTGGGCCCTTTCGACTGACTCCTAGAACATCCTTTCAAGATACACTGGTCTTGTTGGCTCATCATATGGACACACAGTTGATTCATAGCACATCTCTGCAAGATACGCTAGTCAAAGACAAGTGAGCCAAAGTCTCACAGAGGCATTAATTGGGCGTACAAAGACTTTTCTCTTTCTTCAGGACGAGTCCTAGATGACCACAGAGAGACTCGGATCCGTTAAGAAAATCTTCGTAGAGATTTTGATCCGTATGCAAAATCTCAGAGAGATTCAAATCTCTCTGCAAAATCTCTGAGAGATTCAATCTCTCTGCAAAATCTCTGAGAGATTCATATCTCTCTACAAAATCTCTGAGAGATTCATATCTCTCTGCAAATCTCCAATAAGGCTGAATATTCCCCAAGGTAGGCACGAGCCTCACATAGGAAAAGAGTCTCCTCTCCACGCGAATTCTGAGGAATCTCATGCCTTTTCACGTGACTCATCCTAGTCATTCTTACAAATCGGAGAATATCTCTCTATCTCGGCCAACTCGGCTAAATAGAATATTTATCTCTCTCAACATGTCATCACGAAGGTTGAATCAGCTTCACACAAATGGGGGGATAACAATTAGGGTTTTGGTATGGAGGTCTACGACACGTGTGAGAAATACCCAACTTATTTCTCACCGCATAAGAGAGTAAAGGCGGTGGAATAATGAGATAAACTCAACCTAGTTTATCTCTATCTATACCTGTAGAGACGGGAGAATTGTTTCGCACGTCACGGAAAGCAATCCTTATCTTCATTAACTTGAGATTAGAGAATTCAGCTATAAATAGGTCCTCTACTTTTCCAAGCTACGAGCATCTTTCTCATAACCTCTTAGGGCGATTCTTCTTCAAACCCTAGAATTCTCTAATCTTTGTCTTCATATGCTTCCCTCCCTAAGACCAGCCCTAAATTATTCCCCGTGACTGAAGCAGCCTTTGAATGGCCACTGTGCATGGTTTAGGCGAAGACTGTTCGTTCTCAACCTCCCGTAACTCACCTTCGGAAACCCTAAAATCCAACTTCTAACCTCTCTCAGATTTTAGGTAACTACACTAGCCAAGGTACGTATGTAGCTTCCATAGTCTCGCTAGACTTGACTCGTGTGATGGACCAAGTAAACCAAATATGCTCAAGTGACGTATCAAATCAACAATGCCAACGCGGCCTTATCAATCCACCCCTCTTAAATGAGACTTTTCCCTCAAACTCTAATGTATATACGGGTATAGGCTCATCCCATGATCTTATCGAGTTTAATCTGACGCCAAGCCATAAAATTTTATTTGAGAAAATTCGTGAAAACCCATTTAATTTTAATGTTCGTAGAATGTCAAACCATCAAAGAGAATGTATAGTGTAAAAATAATTGTTCAACTGTTTCATTATCCACATCACATAACTTACAGTTTACATATTGGATTGTTATACTTTTAGCATGAAACATCTTCATGTAAGTAAAGAGTTGTGACTAACAACTTATAATACAAAAGACACCTTGAGGGGGATATCTTTAAGATACAAAAAAGAATTACTACAGGCGTTAGTAGAATTCTGTTCATCCAATAAGTTACGCTAACATACTGAAAAGATGAGGTTACCAAGTACACTACCAATTATTTTTTGTTTAACCTATATTAGACACACCTTTGATATACAATCTTTGTTCGGGATAGAACAAATTACAACCCAATAAGGTGATATCAACATACAAGTGCTTTTACTTTAATTATTAAAAATAAACAATATCATGCAGAGATAAATTAAATAGCACAATGCACAAAATTTCGTTAACGAGGAACTGCGTGGCAAAAACACCTTGGGACTTAATCAAGTTATACTTTCAGAATTAAGCCGCTACACTCTTGAGAGCATATAATTTACTTATCTTCCTTAGTATCCCTACGTCTTCAACCAATCTTCCCAACACATGTGAATCCCTTAACAAAAGTCCGCTACTGTCAAAAGTTGCTCCCCAACCCATCGTAAAGACTAGTGCTACCGGACGACTAAGATTTCCTGCAGGACATCATGTCAATCAGCAAGGAAAAGATTAAATGATTCCAACTTGGTCAAATAAAAAAGATAAGAAAATGGTAAAAATCCATGTCAAGATTCTGCAATTTAAGATATGAAATACCTAAAGATATGATCATATCTAAACCTCATTGAAGATCAATCATGGTTTATGTTTACCAAAATAAACTATTTAATTCTACAAGTATTATGCGTATACAAAAATAAATCACTTATTTCGACAAGGTTTATGTTTGTCAAAGATGAACTACTTGTTGATCCACAAGGTTCTACAAATAGTAAACTCCTTGTTTCTTCCTACTCAATTACGTCAAATAGATAATTAAATCAAGATCTCTGTATCTAAATATTTAATCTTCGAATACTCACTGTAACTACAGTAAAACAACTTGATTCTTCTATTGATTGTCATAGAGAACCGAGTCTGTTCGTCGAACCAATAGATCCATCTACATATTTTGGATCACATGAATCTGTAGAGCCTAATCTTAAAAGTTCTTAAGTGATTATATTGCGGAAGAGAATGACCATAGAATAAACAATAAATTATTTATAAGGTGGTTAGTCACAAGTACAATCAAAGAAAAACTAAATAGTAGTTTCCACCAACGCTACTTCTAGTGCTTCTTGATCCCAAAGAAGGCTTGAAACAATCATGTTTCGTCCAAAATTTAATTTACGGGTATTGATACTCGACAATAGCTTCCACACAACTTGGTGTATTCTGCGATGAGTTTCTAAGAATACAAGACTCCGCTATTTATAATGTCAAGACTAAGGTTTGTTTGGTAACAAGATAGTTTATTTCTGAAAATAAAATAAGCTCATTAATGCACGTTTCCGAAGTTAGTATTATCTTGATATTCTTGGATTATATTAACACAAATAACTCATCTACAATTAAGACAAATATATTATTATTCATAGATATAATCTAAAATATATACCACATGAATACTTGAGATATCATACTAGGATTACTGTTGTATTTAGCTAGTTGTAAATCCATGTACTTCGCTAAATAAAAGCATACAAATGCAAATGCTAAGAATAAAAAAATGAAATTAATTTCAAATATTAATCTCTTCCAAAGTTAGCAAATGACAACCATGACTCCAATATGTTGTCGCTAACTTTCAGATGTTACATATTTACATAGTCAAGATGTAAAGAAAATGTCAACATAAAGTAATCAAGATGTACATCTATTTGGATGGAAATCTGATCTAGACTTGAGTAACAAAGGAATGAATGTACATTAATAAATAGATTATATAGTTATAACACACGTGCTTAATATTTCATGGCACTTGAACTTTCAGACTCAACTTGCACAAATTCTAAAATCTGTAAAAAAATTACGAACAATAAAACAGAAATTTCGAAAAAAATTTTATTATAAGTTAGATTCGGATATGCAATCAGTTCAGGAAATAAATGAGTTTGGATTCGATCCTAGAATCTATTTTGGATTTGCTTATGAAATAATTAATTCTCCTTTGAATACGAAACTTTATTCAGGTTCAGATATTCTTTTAAGCATGTATATCAAATTGTTTTCTTACATGTTTTAAATTGGATTGAGATATCTTGTAATCAAAAGTTCAACACTAAGTAGTAACAAGTATAACATTAGTTCCACGCCGAAATTGTCGAAAGTATGGAAACATTAGTGTTAGAGCAATGCTCGGTTGAACCCCACAAGTTTTTTTTTATCCCAAGTTTGTTGTCAATGTTAGATAACCAGAACTATATCTTGATTTCTAGTCTACTAAGTCAAGTCTCGGACTAGTTAGAATTTGGTAGTTGAGTATTAGAAATCACCCTTGACGACTGAAGATCGACGAAGATATTTGGAGAATTTCTGTATCAGGTATGTAAAGACTGAACCATTCTATCTTATGGAGACGATATCGTATGACTTATAGATTTACAAAGAAGAAGTTTCGAGTCAAGCTTGACTTGTTAAAAATCTCGAAATATGGTTCTAGCAAATATGTTCAACGATCCATAAAAAAATTATTTATAAATAATTTATTGTATGAATTAATTTGTGGATCAATTGAAAATTTCCTATGCAAATGATTTTATCACATGGAAATGATTCTCCATTTATGGGAAGATCAATGACTAATACAGGTGATCGTGATAAAGATGGGCTGTGGAATTACTCCCCTCTGGGACATGTTACTCTTAATGAAGAAGAATAATTCAAATGGCAGAATATTATTTCACATGCCATGTTTTAAATACATGTTTCATCTATGAAACGGGATATATGTATTTTATCATTGTTTTCATCTTTGATGTACTGGAACAAGACGTATTCATTCTTGTTATTATGTTAATGAAATCAAGATGTTTCTTTCAAAAAAAAAATTTTTATTTCTCATCGCAGGACCTCTCAATGATGCTGCTGATGCTGATTTTCTTCTCCATGGCCTTGATAGACCTGCTGAAGGTGTAGATTGACGTGTTTCATCAACTGAGGTTGCGGAGCCTTTGGTCTTACTTGGCCCTGATGTAGGTTGCACTCAACAAGGCAGTTGCGAGGTCGTTGTTCTTTCCACGGACTTACTCAATGCAGTTTTGCAAAGGCAGTTTACAACTTGCATCCCCCACAAGTGCAGACTTGCGTTTTCAAGGGAACTTAAGTCCTGTCTTGACAGAATCATCGCCAGTTCAGGTAACATCTATATGTGGTTGCAGCTATTACTCCTTCCAATTTGCACCTTGACTCTTTTCCGTCCACGAAGCTCTGCCGAGGCAAAATCTGGCAATAGGAAGAGACTGCAGGTTGTTGCCATCAACCATGCACTAACAGTCTGGAAGGAGCCTGGTGTCTGTTATGCCCTGGCTAATAAGCTGCTTCAACAACCTGTTCATTTTGGTTCTAAGAAGACGGATTTGAAGACTGAATTGAAAAAACAGGGAGCTGCCAACTTGATGGCATGCCGGAGGAAGTTGGAGTGTGGTCATTTTGCTGCTGCTATTCGCGTGCTCTCCTCCTCTGGAGTGGCTCATCACAGCGAGAAAACTTATCTAGACTTGCAAGACAAACACCCACCGGCTCCTCCACCTTCCATTGCCACTAATGATGTCCCGTCTGATCCTATCACAGTGGATTCTCGTGTTGTTTTGGGAGCTATAAAAATTTTCCCAAAGGGTACGTCTTGTGGTCGCGATGGTCTCCGTGCTCAGTATCTGGTTGATTTTATGAGTGGTGGTGCTGCTGCTGCAGTGGCAGATAATTTGCTCGCTTCGATTACAGGGGTTGTTAACCTTTGGTTAGACGGTAGATGCCCTGGAATCTTAGGCGAGTTCATCGCCAGTGCGCCCTTAACTCCTCTACTTAAACCTGGGGGTGGTATTCGGCCTATTGCAGTGGGCACGGTTTGGCGTAGGTTGGTCTCAAAAGTTGTTGCTTTCTCTGTCGGAAAGGACATGGCTAGCTTCTTACTTAGGCGACTACCAATTTGGTGTTGGTGTGCCAGCTGGAAGGGAAGGGATTCTTCATGTTGTTAACTGATTATTGGAGATTAAAGGGCAATCTGATAAAATGTCAATGCTGCTTATTGACTTTTCTAATGCCTTTAACATGGTGAGCAGAACTCAACTTATCAAGGAAGTTCGCCTTCATTGTCCAGGTATTTCTCGCTGGGTAGAATTTTGTTACTTGCGTCTTGCTAAGCTCTATTATGATCAATATATTATGTCGTCTGCACTTGGAGTTCAACAAGGGGACCCCCTCGGTCCCTTGTTGTTTGCATTGACACTTCACCCTCTAGTGAAGTCCATTGCTTCTCAATGCACACTTGATTTACATGCTTGGTACCTTGATGATGGCACTATTATTGGTGACACTTTAGAGGTGGAAAAGGCTTTGAACATAATAGAAACTGAAGGTCCAAGTAGGGGGTTACATCTTAATGTGAAGAAGACAGAAGTTTTCTGACCTTCTATTGATCCTAGAAGCACTGTTGATGGTGTTTTCCCCCCTGATATTGGTAGGCCCTCCAATGGGGTTAAACTTTTGGGTGGTCCGATGAGTTTAGACTTGAACTTTATTAGCGACATGATGTTGACCAGGGTGAATAAAACGGTTCAACTAATGGCGGTGATAAAGAAACTCAAGGACCCACAAAGTGATATGTTATTGCTTTGTAATTGCACTGGTGTATCTCGACTATTTTTTGGAATGCGTACTACCAAGCCAGCTGCCTTGCAACCAGCCACGGATATCTTTGATGACCATTTACTTAATTATTTACGATTACTCATCACCGGAAATGGTGCTGGTTTTGGTCCTCTGCAGCAGAGATTATCCACCTTGCCCATCAAGGAGGGTGGCCTTGGCATTTGCACCATGGATGACACTCGTGCCTACTGTTACCTTGCTTCTCAGAGTCAGACTGCTTCAGTGCAGAAGATTATTCTGAGTAATTTATTCTCAGCAAACAAGGGTTCTGCCTTTCAGTTGACTCTTCAGAACTTAATACAGGTATGTGGATTACCTTCTTCATATTGTGTCGATGATACTTCCCCCCTTCCACGCACTCCCTGGCAGTCACTTATTTTGATGCAGTCAAGAAGCGAATCTCAGACCAATTTCACATGTCTGCAAGAGACTCCATTTTATGGCAGTGTAACCGTGTCAAGCATGCTCAGGATTATTTATTAGCGGTACCTATTAGTGGGCTCAATCAGTGTATTGGACCTAGACATTTCTGGGTTGTGCTCTGTTATAGACTTGGTATCCTTTGTTTGTTGAGAATGGCTTATGCTCAGGTTGCAACCGATCTATGGACATCTTAGGAGACCATGCGCTTCACTGTGCTAAAGATGTTGGGAGAAAGTTTCGTCATGATGTTGTTTGAAACGTTGTATTTGACATTTGTTACAAGGCTGGTATACCTGCGCGTAAGGAAGTATCTCTTGGTATTCAATCATAGGATGACAAAGACTTGAAGCCTGCGGATATTCTTGTTCTCAATTGGGAAAACTGTCAGGATATTTGTATGGATGTCACCGGTGTTTCTCCCTTCACTGGCGATGGTGTTCGTTCATTTTTCCCAGAGAAGGCTATCTCTAATGCAATTTCAAGAAAGCACACTAAATATTTGGACAAGTGTACTGCTTTGGGTTTTGGTTTGGGTGTTTTGGCCTTCTCTACTTTAGGGGAGATCGGTGATGGCACTTTGTGTTTATTCAAGCGTCTGAAGAATTGTCTAGTTAATAATGATGCTAGTAGTGGTTTTGGTAGTTTCATTTTTCATAGATTAGGAGTTGTTATTCAGAGAGGGGTTGGGGCTCAGCTTGTTGCTAGGTGTCACATGCCCATTTAATCGCCTAAAATTTTCATGGGACATGACCGGAAACGATTGTGGTTCAGTGAATCAACTTCACCCACAATCACTCAGCCTTGCGTACTCGCATCAAAGTACGCATCTGCCTTCACTCATAAGGCTTTGCACAACGAAAGTCTTTTCTTCTTTCTCTCTAACTCTTCATGCCCCCATAAGCATAAGAGGTTCTGTCATGCATCAATCCAATTGACAACTTCACAAGATCAACAACATAATGAACACAAAGAACTAACACAATAAACCCATTTTATTTCATTAAGGAAGATTATACAAAACAGTCCATCACATGGACCAAACAGGCCATCACCCTCTTGGTGATGCCTTTATTCTCTCAAGTATGAGACTACATGTCTACAAAACTCTCCTATGTAAGCCTACTGATTTTCCCACTCCTTAGGACTATTTATACAGCAACCTCACTAGCCAAAACGGTGCACAACACTTGCACACGCATGGAACATCCATGTGTCCCGTCAGGTGGTTTCCATAACCGCCAGCTTGCTTTTCAACTGCCACCTTTTGTGTTGTCAAGCCAAATGATGTCACATCTGTTCTTGGTGGTTATGAACACTCCCACATGGTTATAACTTCTTCTATAGACGTTCTACTTCGTCTCGCGTCATTGGCATGCTTGTGAAGCTCGTAACCATCACTTGAGCCGTATTGCACCACTGTTGTGCTTTACTGAATTCTGCCTCGCTCCAACGCTCATCCACCTTGGCCCTGCATGATTATCACTCTAAGATAATGCACGGACAATCTTTATGCTTCAAACATCGAGGCTATCTCCTTAAGCTCATTCTGGTTGCTCATGCGTCATATGCTTCACTTAGCCAATTTGCTTGACAATAGTAATCCACTCTTGCATTACTAGCTTGTTTGCATTGTTCAAGCTTTGGTCAGCCTTGAACTAATGGCATAGACCAACTCCTGACCTATTCTTCACTCTTGCATCATCCTTGAGTTTGGGCCAACTCAATTCCATGGATATGCATCAATGCCAACATCGCATGTTGCATCTGTCAACTTTGGCCATGTCTTGCCAATCCTTCAATGAAACCTCATTGTGTCCGCCAATAAGCTTCATTACTTAGCCAAATGTATTTACAATGTAGTGCTACTCTTGCACTTCATTGGCCCTGCGGGGTTATGCCATTCTTAGTATTTGGCAGTCTACACAGTGCGCCATTCTGGCTGCACACTGACTTGGTCTGCAACTCTGTAACACGCAATCATCATGCGTCACTTGCCTAACCAGTAACACTAGGCTACCAACCAAAAAATGTGTTTGATAAGTATTTTATCAATATTATGTTTCTCATCGGGTGAACAACACAATTTCTTTTCTCTAAAGTATAATACAGGGATACAATAGTAACTTACATATTTAGATAATGGGTTAAATTTGAACTTTTGGTTATTTGAACGAAAGAAACGTGACGAGAGTGATCTCGTCAGCAGGCTAACCGTGATTCTCAAAGCAGGGCTCAAACAGCACGCGAACAAAAGAAGAGAGAAAAAAGCAGGCACACAAAGCATAGCACATTAGCACCGCTATCGAGAATCCCGAATGCATATTTAATTAGTCAAGCCATAGAGTTTGACCGTGTAACACGCCCAGGTCATTGGTGGGACCGCATGATACGGGCGCACCCGTAGGAATAACGGTTCCTCAGTCGAAATCCATGCTAGTCCATATCATTACTAACCAACTTAAACCGACTGTTCCCCTTCGCTTTTCATTCATCTTTCTATTACTTATTATTATTTGCCCTAGTTTCACACTTGATTTTTCTCTCTTCCCACTCTCTTTTACACCAGGTAATTTCTCTTTCACACACCCATTATGCATGTATGAATTCTGATTGTTTCAGTATTTTTTTTTTTTTTTTTTTTTTT